>NC_135833.1:1381703-1578962 GCF_964213995.1 Mustelus asterias
GGAGTTTGCACATTCTCCCCCCGTGTCTGCGTGGGTTTCCTCCGGGTGCTCCGGTTTCCTCCCACAGTCCAAAGATGTGCGGGTTAGGTTGATTGGCCGTGCTAAAATTGCCCCTTAGTGTCCCGGGATGCGTAGGTTATAGGGATTAGCGGGTAAAATATGTAGGGATACGGGAGTCGGGTCTGGGTGGGATTGTGGTCGGTGCAGACTCGATGGGCCGAATGGCCTCTTTCTGTACTGTAGGGTTTCTATGATTTTCTAGGTGCTAAATTCTCCCTCGCTGTAACCCGAACAGGCACTGGGGTGTGGCGACTAGGGGATTTTCACAGTAACTTCATTGCAGTGTTAATGTCAGCCGACTCGTGGCACTAATAAACAAACTTTAAACGGGTGGTACAGTGTGTTAGCGTTGCTGCCTCACAGCGCCAGGGACCCAGGTTCGATTCCCGGCTTGGGTCACTGTCTGTGTGGAGTTTGCACGTTCTCCCCCCGTGTCTGTGTGGGTTTCCTCCGGGTGCTCCGGTTTCCTCCCACAGTCCGAAAGAAGTGCTGGTTAGGGTGCATTGGCCGTGCTAAATTCTCCCTCAGTGTAACCCGAACAGGCGCCGGAGTGTGGCGACTCGGGGATTTTCACAGTAACTTCATTGCAGTGTTAATGTAAGCCTACTTAGTCATAGTCATAGAGGTTTGCAGCATGGGCTGAAGGGTGAGTGATGACTCAAGCGGAGGACTGTTCTTTATTGGAAGAAGCAGTCAGTAGGAATGGGACTAATTGTCAGGAGGATAGAGTGATGCAGAATGTCAATCAAACACACAATCACTCACAGGACCCCTTCAATGACACCATTCATATGCCAATCCTTGGAGTTATGGAATAGTGTATGCGTGGGGGGAATCAGGACAGTTTGCTGGTGATCGGGACACCTAAAAATTTGAAGCTCTCGACCCTTTCTACTTCATCCGCATTGATGTAGACAGGGGCATGTTCTCCTTTACGCTTCCTGAAGCCGATGACGATCGTTTTGTTGACACCTCCACTTTCTCAGAAGCCTAAGGAAATTTGGCATGTCCGCTATGACTCTCACCAACTTTTACAGATGCACCATGGAAAGCATTCCTTCTGGTTGTATCACAGCTTGGTATGGCTCCTGCTCTGCCCAAGACCACAAGACAGAGTACAGGAATGAGATAGAGAATCTGGTGAACTGGTGCGGCAACAATAATCTCTCCCTCAATGTCAACAAAACGAAGGAGATTGTCATCGACTTCAGGAAGCGTAAAGGAGAACATGCCCCTGTCTACATCAACGGGAATGAAGTAGAAAGGGCCGAGAGTTTCATGTTTTTAGGTGTCCAGATCACCAACAACCTGTCCTGGTCCCCCCCATGCCGACACTATAGTTAAGAAAGCCCCACCAACACCTCCACTTTCTCAGAAGACTAAGGAAATTCAGCATGTCAGCTACGACTCTCACCAACTTTTACAGATGCAACATAGAAAGCATTCTTTCTGGTTGTGTCACAGCTTGGTATGGGGCTCCTGCTCTGCCCAAGACCGCAAGGAACTACAAAAGGTTGTGAATGTAGCCCAATCCATCAGGCAAACCAGCCTCCCATCCATTGACTCTGTCTACACTTCCCACTGCCTCGGGGGAAAAGCAGCCGGCATAATTAAGGACCCCACGCACACCCCGGACATTCTCTCTTCCACCTTCTTCCGTCGGGTCAAAGATACAAAAGTCTGAGGTCACGTACCGACCGACTCAGCAGCAGGGAAGAAGCTGTTCTTGTCAGACTTCTGAATGGACCTACCTCGCATTAAGTTGATCTTTCTCTTCACCCGAGCTGTGACTGTAACACTACATTCTGCACCCTCTCCTTTCCTTCTCCTATGAACGGTATGTTTTGTCTGTATAGCGCGCAAGAAACAATACTTTTCACTGTATACCAATATGTGACAATAATAAATCAAATCGAATAGTTACAGCACAGAAGGTGGCCATTCATCTATCATGTCCCTGTTGGCTCTCTGAAGGAGTATTTAACTCAGTGCCATTCCAAGCCTTCTCGTCCTAACCCTGCACCCTTTTTTTGCACAACTTTGGACACTAAGGGGCAATTTAGCATGGCCAATCCACCTAACCACATCTTTGGAGGAAACCGGAGCACCCGGAGGAAACCCACGCAGACACGGGGAGAACGTGCAAACCCCACACAGACAGTGAACCAAGCCGGGAATCGAACCCGGGTCCCTGGCGCTGAGAGGCAGCAGTGCTAACCCACTGTGCCACCGTGCCGCCCTAAGATGCGTGCGATAAACATTTAGTCTATTATTCCAGACTGCTGGAAATGGTCAGTTTCTACCCGACTGTCCCCACCCATTATTTCAAACACATTGACTTAATTGCCCGTGCAAAAACCAGCTCTGAGCAGATCACAGCCTGCCACGGAACTCAGGAAAATATCCACCCGGGTGGAAGTGTTTTAATGATTTGAAGTGGAGAGTTGGAGCTTTGCGAGTACAGACAAAGACGTGGTGCTGTTTGGATGCGTCAGGGGCCTGTTCTGCGAGTCATTAGTTAAAATAGGATGGAGGGTTATAGGTAGGCCTAGAAGGTAGGGATATGTTCGGCACACCTTGTGGGGCCGAAGGGCCTGTTTTGTGCTGTAAGAACATAAGAAATAGGAGCAGGAGTGGGCCATCTAGCCCCTCGAGCCTGCCCCGCCATTCAATAAGATCATGGCTGATCTGACGTGGATCAGTACCACTTACCCGCCTGATCCCCATAACCCTTAATTCCCTTACCGATCAGGAATCCATCCATCCGCGCTTTAAACATATTCAGCGAGGTAGCCTCCACCACCTCAGTGGGCAGAGAATTCCAGAGATTCACCACCCTCTGGGAGAAGAAGTTCCTCCTCAACTCTGTCTTAAACCGACCCCCCTTTATTTTGAGGCTGTGTCCTCTAGTTTTAACTTCCTTACTAAGTGGAAAGAATCTCTCCGCCTCCACCCTATCCAGCCCCCGCATTATCTTATAAGTCTCCATAAGATCCCCCCTCATCCTTCTAAACTCCAACGAGTACAAACCCAATCTCCTCAGCCTCTCCTCATAATCCAAACCCCTCATCTCCGGTATCAACCTGGTGAACCTTCTCTGCACTCCCTCCAATGCCAATATATCCTTCCTCATATAAGGGGACCAATACTGCACACTGTAGTTTTTCTATGTTTCTAAAATGGGTGGGGTGGGGTAAGAGCCTCATTTTTAACCCGGTGCTGAGCAGCCGTGTTAAGGGTGAGTATCACAACAGCTTGGGGAACATGAGCTGTGAAGTACAGGCTGAGGGAAAAGTCAGCATCAGACCATCGTGCCTTGCAAAGGGTAAATTTGAAGATAATATACACGGGGTAAGAGGGAAATGGGTCACAGAAGAGGCCCATCGAGCCTGCACCGACGCATGAATGGCCCTGAGCTGCCCACCTAATCCCATTTTAACGTTTATTTATTGGTCATCGGCTCAAATTAACACAGCAATGAAGTTACTGTAGAAATCCCCTAGTCGCCACACTCCTGTTCGGGTTACACTGAGGGAGAATTTAGCACCTAACCAGCATGTTAGCAGTGGTTAGCACTGCTGCTTCACAGCTCCAGGGTCCCGGGTTCGATTCCCGGCTCGGGTCACTGTCTGTGTGGAGTTTGCACATTCTCCTCATGTCTGCGTGGGTTTCCTCCGGGTGCTCCAGTTTCCTCCCACAGTCCAAAGATGTGCGGGTTAGGTTAATTGGCCAGGTTAAAAAAATTGCCCCTTAGAGTCCTGGGATGTGTAGGTTAGAGGGATTAGTGGGTAAAATACTTGGGGGTAGGGCCTGGGTGGGATTGTGGTCGGTGCAGACTCGATGGGCCGAATGGCCTCCTTCTGCACTGTAGGGTTTCTATGACTTCTATGATTTCTATGTCCTTTGGACTGTGGGAGGAAACCGGAGCACCCGGAGGAAACCCACGCAGACACGAGGAGAATGTGCAAACTCCACACAGACAGTGACCCGAGCCGGGAATCGAACCCGGGACCCTGGAGCTGTGAAGCAGCAGTGCTAACCCAATGTGCTACCGTGCCGCCCCATGCATGCTGTAAACCTCGATGACTCTATGACCAGGTTAAAGACTTTAACCTGGTGTTGTGAGACTTCTTACTGTGCCTACCCCAGTCCAACACCGGCATCTCCACAACATGGCTCCAGTCACAAAAGCAGCCATCTGTCACCACCCTCTGTCTCCTAAGCCAATTATGAATCCACCTCGTCAGGTCACCTTGTATCCCATGTGTATTAGCCTTCTTAATAAGTCTCCCACGTGGGTCTTTGCTGAAATCCATTTAAACTGCATCAACCGCACTACCCTCATCGACACACTTGGTTACATGCTCCAAAAATTCAATCATAGAACATAGAACAGTACAGCACAGAACAGGCCCTTCGGCCCACGATGTTGTGCCGAGCTTTATCTGAAACCAAGATCAAGCTATCCCACTCCCTATCATCCTGGTGTGCTCCATGTGCCTATCCAATAACCGCTTAAATGTTCCTAAAGTGTCTGACTCCACTATCACTGCAGGCAGTCCATTCCACACCCCAACCACTCTCTGCGTAAAGAACCTACCTCTGATATCCTTCCTGTATCTCCCACCACGAACCCTATAGTTATGCCCCCTTGTAATAGCTCCATCCACCCGAGGAAATAGTCTTTGAACGTTCACTCTATCTATCCCCTTCATCATTTTATAAACCTCTATTAAGTCTCCCCTCAGCCTCCTCCGCTCCAGAGAGAACAGCCCTAGCTCCCGCAACCTTTCCTCACAAGACCTACCCTCCAAACCAGGCAGCATCCTGGTAAATCTCCTCTGCACTCTTTCCAGCGCTTCCACATCCTTCCTATAGTGAGGTGACCAGAACTGCACACAATACTCCAAATGTGGTCTCACCAAGGTCCTGTACAGTTGCAGCATAACCCCACGGCTCTTAAACTCCAACCCCTGTTAATAAAAGCTAACACACTATAGGCCTTCTTCACAGCTCTATCCACTTGAGTGGCAACCTTTAGAGATCTGTGGATATGAACCCCAAGATCTCTCTGTTCCTCCACAGTCTTCAGAACCCTACCTTTGACCCTGTAATCCACATTTAAATTAGTCCTACCAAAATGAATCACCTCACATTTATCAGGGTTAAACTCCATTTGCCATTTTTCAGCCCAGCTTTGCATCCTATCTATGTCTCTTTGCAGCCTACAACAGCCCTCCACCTCATCCACTACTCCACCAATCTTGGTGTCATCAGCAAATTTACTGATTCATCCTTCAGCCCCCTCCTCTAAGTCGTTAATAAAAATCACAAAGAGCAGAGGACCAAGCACTGATCCCTGCGGCACTCCGCTAGCAACCTGCCTCCAATCCGAAAATTTTCTATCGACCACCACTCTCTGCCTTCGATCAGACAGCCAGTTACCTATCCAATCGGCCAACTTCCCAAATCAAATTTGCTAGGCATGACCTACCTCTGACAAAACCGTGCTGACTATCCCTGATCAAACCTTGCCTCTCCAAATGGATATAGATTCTCTCCTTCAGAATCTTCTCCAAAGTTTCCCAACCACAGACATGAGACTCAGTGGGTAGCGACTGAAATAATGGGATGGAGTGGAGGGAGTTGTAACTGAATTGGAAGATACTGTAAAGATACAGCGACTGAATGTATAAACTAGGAGTTGACAGGGTAGATTCAGAAAGATTATTGGGGGAGTCCAAAACTAGGGGGGGGCTCATAGTTTGAGGATAAGGGGTAACCCTTTTAGGACTGAGGTGAGGAGAAATTTCTTCACTCAGAGAGTGGTGGAATTCACTCCCATAGAAAGTAGTTGAGGCCAAAACATTGTGTGATTTCAAGAAGAAATTAGATATCGCTCTTGGGGCTAAAGGGATCAAGGGGAAGAGGGGATCAGGATATTGAATTCGATGATCAAAATGAATGGCAGAGCAGACTCGAAGGGCCGAATGGCCGCCTCCTCCTTCTAGTTTAAGAGTTGCAGGATAGTGTGCAAAGAAGGTCTTGGGGATAGAGGCGGCAAAAATTAAATGTTTTGATTAATTGTGGGCCACAGGCTGGGGGGAATCCCTGTACGGCACAGCGGGTTAGCACTGCTGCCTCACAGCGCCAGGGACCTGGGTTCGATTCCCGGCTCGGGTCACTGTCTGCACGTTCTCCCCGTGTCTGCGTGGGTTTCCTCCGGGTGCTCCGGTTTCCTCCCACAGTCCTGAAAGACTAGGTGAATCGGCCGTGCTAAATTCTCCCTCGGTGTAACCCAAACAGGTGCCGGAGTGTGGGCGACTAGGGGATTTTCACAGTAACTTCATTGCGGTGTTAACGTAAGCCTTACTTGTGACTAATAAAGAAATTAACTTTATATCAGGAGCATATCAACCATGATCGAATGGTGGAGCGGATGGGCCGATTGGCCTAATCCTACTCCTATATCTTATGAACTTATGAACAAAGGAATAAGATGAAAGAACTCTTGAAAGAACAATCTAAGATGAAAAACTCCTGATCCCAACAATCCGCTACACGGAAAAAGGCTTTCCTCATGTCACCATTGCTCCTTTAGCCAATGGTTTTAAATCTCTCCTCCTCGATCCTTCGCTATGGCTACAGTTTCTCCCTATCTGCTCTATCCAGACTCCTCACGATGCTGAACATCTCCATCAAATCTCCTTTCAGCCCTCCCTTCTCCAAGGAAAACAATCCCAACTTCTCCAAGCTCATCTGCACCACTGGAGCTCCTCATCAGAGAACCCCTACAGCACAGAAGAAAACCGTTTGGCCCAGCGAGTCTGCACCGACCACACTCCCACCCGAGCCCTATCCCCATAACCCCATGCATTTACCCTTCAAGTCCCCCTGACACTAAGGGGCAATTTAGCATGGCCAATCCACCTAACCTGCACATCTTTGGACACTAAGGGACAATTTAGCATAGCCAATCCACCTAACCTGCACATCTTTGGAGAGTAAGGGACAATTTGGCATAGCCAATCCACCTAATCTGCACATCTTTGGACACTAAGGGACAATTTAGCATGGCCAATCCACCTAATCTACACATCTTTGGACACGAAGGGACAATTTAGCATGGCCAATCCACCTAATCTGCACATATTTGGACACTAAGGGACAATTTAGCATAGCCAATCCACCTAATCTGCACATCTTTGGACACTAAGGGACAATTTAGCATGGCCAATCCACCTAGCCTGCACATCTTTGGAAACTAAGGGACAATTTAGCATAGCCAATCCACCTAATCTGCACATATTTGGACACTAAGGGACAATTTAGCATAGCCAATCCACCTAATCTGCACATCTTTGGACACTAAGGGACAATTTAGCATGGCCAATCCACCTAGCCTGCACATCTTTGGACACTAAGGGACAATTTAGCATGGCCAATCCACCTAACCCGCACATCTTTGGACACTAAGGGACAATTTAGCATAGCCAATCCACCTAACCTGCACATCTTTGGACACTAAGGGACAATTTAGCACAGCCAATCCACCTAACCTGCACATCTTTGGACACTAAGAGGCAATTTAGCATAGCAAATCCATCTAACCTACACTTCTTTGGAGAGTAAGGGACAATTTAGCATAGCCAATCCACCTAATCTGCACATCTTTGGACACTAGGACAACTTAGCATAGCCAATCCATCTAACCTACACTTCTTTGGAGAGTAAGGGATAATTTAGCATAGCCAATCCACCTAATCTGCACATCTTTGGACACTAAGGGACAATTTAGCATGGCCAATCCACCTAGCCTGCACATCTTTGGACACTAAGGGACAATTTAGCATAGCCAATCCATCTAACCTACACTTCTTTGGAGAGTAAGGGACAATTTAGCATGGCCAATCCACCTAATCTGCACATTTTTGGACACTAGGACAATTTAGCATGGCCAATCCACCTAATCTTCCCATCTTTGGTCCGCGGGAGGAAAGCGGAGCACCCGGAGGAAACCCACGCAGACACGGGGAGAAAGTGCAGACTCCACACAGACAGTGACCCAAGACGAACCCAGGTCCCTGGCGCTGTGAGGCAGCAGTGCTAACCACCGTGCCGCCCAAAGTCGAAGGGTGGCCTTGCCAGAGTAAGCGAGAATTTTTGGAGCTCTGAAACTGGGCCCCAGCAAGAAGTCAACAGTTTCAGGAGAGGAGATAAGTGGATCTTTTAAACTGGAATTCTTATTTTTATGCACACACACGGCCTTAGTAACTGGTCAAACCAGTTTAGGTTTTTTTAAAAAAAAAAATATTACCCAAGTTTCCATGCTTTTCTAACACACCCATGTTTTGGCAGAATTTTCCATCACTGGATGATCCGTCACCTCTCCCCAAGAACTCATCTGTTTCCTGCCTGCTCTGCTTTGCTGAGAATTACTCGCTGAGCGAGTTGGAAAATCAGGTAAATGATCCTGCATAAGTTTAACTTTACTCCCCTTTTCTCTGGAGATGAGATTGTGCTGCTGGAAAAGTCCATGACAGTGGAATTGGATGCTTTGCCAGCTGTATTGGCAATTCTCTCTCTCTCTCTGGAGGTTTGTGTGGGAGTGGGGTTGGGCAGCCTTTTCCTCAGTGTTTGCTCTCCCAGTGTTTGCCTGAGAGCCTGCGTGTTTGCCCTTCCATCCCTCCCTTGAACTACTGTTTAAAGCCATGATCTGTTTACCAATCGAATCCTGACAGGACAGAAGGAGGCCATTCGGCCCATCGAGCCTGCACGGTCAACAAACCCACCCAGACCCGCTTCCTGTAACCCCACTGATTTCCCCCTGACTCTAAGGGCAGCACAAGTGGGTTAGCACCGCTTCCTCACAGCGCCAGGGACCCGGGTTCGATTCCCGGCTTTGGGTCATTGTTCGTGCGGAGTTTGCACGTTCTCCCCCCGTGTCTGCGTGGGTTTCCTCCGGGTGCTCCAGTTTCCTCCCACAGTCCAAAGATGTGTTGGTTAGGGTGCATTGGTCATGCTAAATTCTCCTGTGTACCCGAACAGGCGCCGGAGTGTGGCGACTATGGGATTTTTACAGTAACTTCATTGCAGTGTTAATGTAAGCCTACTTGTGATTAATTAATAAACTTTAAACTTTATTTTACTTTAAGGGGTAATTTAGCACGGCCAGTCAACCTAATCTGCAGATCTTTGGACATTAAGAGGAAATTTAGCATGGCCAATCCACCTAACCTGCACATCTTTGGACACTAAGGGGTAATTTAGCATGGCCAATCCACCTAACCCGCACATCTTTGGACACTAAGGGGCAATTTAGCATGGCCAATCCACCTAACCTGCACATCTTTGGACACTAAGGGGCAATTTAGCATGGCCAATCCACCTAACCCGCACATCTTTGGACACTAAGGGGCAATTTAGCATGGCCAATCCACCTAACCTGCACATCTTTCGGACTGTAGGAAGAAACTGGAGCACCCGGAGGAAACCCACACAGACACGGGGAGAATGTGCAGACTCCGCACAGACAGTGACCCAAGTCATGATCTCATTGAATGGCGGAGCAGACTCGATGGGCCGAATGGCCTACTTCTGTTCCTATGTCTGATGGTCTAAGATGCTAATGCCGTGTTCCCATTGGTCCATCGGGCCACTAAGGGGCAATTTAGCATGGCCAGTCCATCTAACCCACACATCTTTGGACACTAAGGGACAATTTAGCATGGCCAATCCACCTAACCCGCACATCTTTGGACACTAAGGGGAAATTTAGCACGGCCAATCCACCTAACCCGCACATCTTTGGACCGTGGGGGAAACCGGAGCACCCGGAGGAAACCCACGCAGGGAGAATGTGCAGACCACACACAGACAATGGCCCATGCTGGGAATTGAACCCGGGTCCCTGGCGCTGTGAGGCAGCAGCGCTAACCACTGTGCTACCGTACCACCCCTGAATAGAAATACAGAATACAAAAATAGGTTTGTGGGTAGAGTCAGCATCAGGTCACAGTCGTTTCCCAGGGCAAGCTAGGGTGTGCTACCCTAATGATCCGAAATTCCCTCGTCATGTTTTCATCCAGTTGACTTTTCCATCAACTCATAAATAAACTTTTAAAAACTTTAAATTAAATAGCAATGTGACGATGTTAGGGTGATGGGGTTTTTAGTGATGTTGGGTGGTGGGGTAAATATCAACCAGGGAACTGGGAGAACTCCCCTGCTTCATGGGACGGCATGGTGGGACAGTGGTCAGCACTGCTGCCTCACACCGCCAGGGACCTGGGTTCGATTCCCGGCTTGGGTCGTTGTCTGTGCGGAGTCTGCACGTTCTCCCCGTGTCTGCGTGGGTTTCCTCCGGGTGCTCCGGTTTCCTCCCACAGTCCAAAGATCTGCAGGTTAGGTGGATTGGCCATGCTAAATTGTCCCTTAGTGTCCAAAGATGTGAAGGTTAGGTGGATTGGCCATGCTAAATTACCCCTTAGCGTTCAAAGATGTGCGGGTTAGGTGGATTGGCCATGCTAAATTGTCCCTTAGTGCCAGGGGGACTAGCTAGGGTAAATGGATGGGGTTGGGGGAATAGGGCCTGGGTGGGATTGTGGTCGGTGCAGACTCGATGGGCCGAATGGCCTCCTTCTGCACTGTAGGATTCTATGATTCTAGGTGCTGAGCTGATGTGGAGTCGAGCACAGCTCAAATCCCATAACAAATTAGCCTCTCCGGCAGTTAGAACAAAGTAAGCTACAACCTGTTGGAGGGATATGCTTACACACACACACAAGTACCCTCATTTACCCATCCCTTTCCAAATGGGCACTAGTCACTCAATCTTACCGGACTAATTTATGTAGTGGTAACTCCCAGCTTGGAGATGCAAATACTCTTTCGGAGAGTTGGTGCAAACCCGATGGGCCGAAAGGCCTCCATCTGCACTGTCGGGATTCTATTGTGCCTCACAGCGCCAGGGACCCGGATTCAATTCCGGCCTCGGGTCACTGTCTGTGCGGAGTTTGCACGTTCTCCCCCGTGTCTGCGTGAGTTTCCTCTGGGTGCTCCGCTTTCCTCCCACAGTCCAAGGATGTGTGGGTTAGGTGGATTGGCCATGCTAAATTGCTCCTTCGTGTCCAAAGATTGCAGGTTAGGTGAATTGGTCATGCTAAATTGGCCCTAGAAGGGGGATTAACAAGGTAAATATGTGGGATTACAGTGTTAATGTAAGTCTAACTTGTGACTATTAAATAAACTTCAACTTCAAGATGTATGGGTTAGGTGGATTGGCCATGCAAACTTGTCCCTAGTGTTAGGGGGATTAGCAGGGTAAATATGTGGGGTTATGGGAATAGGGCCTGGGTGGGATTGTGGTCAGTGCAAGCTCAATGGGCCGAATGGCCTCCTTCTGCGCTGTAGGGTTTCTATGTTTTTCAACAATCTCAGAAGGCAAAATGATAGAACATATCAGAGCTTGGAGTTGGGTGGACCACACAATTAGCCCATTGAGCGTTCAACAGGATAATTGCTGCACCTGCTAGGCTTCAACTCCATTTTTCTGCCACTCCCTCTGTCTCTCGATTCTCAGAGAGACCAAAAATCCCTCTATCCCACTGCCTTAAATTGATTATCTCATCAGTCATGATCTCATTGAATGGCGGAGCAGACTCGATGGGCCGAATGGCCCACTTCTGTTCCTACGTCTGATGGTCTAAGATGCTAATGCTTGCTCCCATTGGCCCATCGGGCCACTAAGGGGAAATTTAGCATGGCCTGCACCTAACCTGCACATCTTTGGAAACTAAGGGGTAATTTAGCATGGCCAATCCCCCTAACCCGCACATCTTTGGACATTAAGGGGCAATTTAGCATGGCCAATCCACCTAACCTGCACATCTTTGGACACTAAGGGGCAATTTAGCACGGCCGATGCACCCTAACCAGCACATCTTTCGGACTGCGGGAGGAAACCAGAGCACCCGGAGGAAGCCCACGCAGACACGGGGGGAGAACGTGCAGACTCCGCACAGACAGTGACGCAAGCCGGGAATCGAAGCCGGGCCCCTGGTGTTTGATTTGGGCAGGCGATCTGGGTGATGCTTCACCCAGTGGAATTGCCTGGTCTTGTGGAGGGAGTTTTTTTTGGGGGTGAAATGTGTTTTTAAAAAACGTTTTGGATAAAACTTTATTTTTTCCCATTTTATTGCACATTTTGAGGATAAGAGACAAACAGTAAATGGTTGAGACTGTGTGGGTGTGGGGTTGCTGGAAGCTCTGGCCTTTGGCTGTCCCTGGGCAGGATGGGTGGGTCGGAATGGGATGGGAGAAGGGGGGAGGGGCAGGGGATGGGATTTCATCCAATCAGCGCCCTCCCTCAGGAAGGGGGCGGGGATACCGTTTTATCCAATCAGTGCCCTGCATCAGCGAAGGGCAGCGATTGGGCATCCAATCAGCACCCTCCCTCTGATGAAAGGGGGCGGGGCGATTGTAGCATCCAATCAGCGCCCTCCCTCTGAGGAAAGGGGGCGGGGTGATTATGGCATCCAATCAGCGCCCTCCCTCTGAGGAAAGGGAGGCGGGGTGATTATAGCATCCAATCAGTGCACTTCACTGGAGAAGGGCGGTGATAGGGCCGAAAAACAATCCAATCGCCGCTCTGTGTCGCTGAGGGGGCGTGGCTGTATGGTTATCCAATCAGCGCGCCCCCAGGGCCTCAACGGTCATTCAGTCCGCGCGCCAACACAAGGTAGGGGGCGGGGCGGGGTGGGATCGGCATCCAATCGGGTGTCTGCTCGGGCGGGAAGAAGGCGTCATCCTCTTCATCCTCTGGGGCGGGGCGAGTGCCGATGACGTCATCCAATCAGCGCGCGGGTCCCCAGGGCCTCAACGGTCATTCAGTCCGCACAAGTGAGGGGGCGGGGCTGGAGGAATTATCCAATCAAGGCTCTGCTAGGGCGGGGCGAAGGCGTCATCCAATAGTTGGGGGAGGGCTGGGGGGGGACTCACTTGAGGGGGCGGGGCGAGATCGGGTGACGTCATCCAATAGTGGGGGGTGGAACCCTCGAGGTGGAGGTGGGCGGGGCGAGTGCTGATGATGTCATCCAATCAGCGCGTGCTGCTGGCGAGGGCGCGAGCTCCGAGTGAGGGGCGACAGAATAATAAACAAATAATAAAAAGAGGCCGGTTCCGTCAGAAAACCTCTGAGAGGAAAGCTGCCTCTTTTTCTCAGGTGAGTACTTTTTTTTAGCCCAAGTGTTTTCATGTTTTTTTAAAATTTAAAAAATTAAATTTAAAGCTTTTCTTCAGCTGGTTTTGACGTCAGAAACCGTCGAGCGCCTTTAATTTTTAACGTTTTAAATCGGCGGGTATAAAATGAGGGAATGTTTTCCAAAGCCGGGCCGGGCCGGCCAGATAAACACGGGTCTCCCAGGATGAAGAAATGTTTCTGTCCCTACCCCCCGCTCCTCAACCTAACCTGATGGCGCCGGGCGGGACTGGGCGCTGATTGGCTGCCCGGCTGGAAGAGCCGCCGCCCGATTGGCTGCCCGGCCCGGAGGAGGCGCCACCCCATTGGCCAGCAGGTGCAGCCGCCGCCTGATTGGCTGGCAGCCGTTGAGGCGACGTTCCATTGGCTGAAGGGAGGGGGCGGCACGCTTGATTGACCGGTGGGTGGAGCCGGCCCGCCTGATTGGGTGCCCGGCCGGAGGAGTCGTTGCCTGATTGGTCACTTCCTGATCAGCCGTCACGTGGCCCCGCCCCCCTCTTTCTCCCCAGGGGCAAGTTTGGTTGCGCGGTGGTGGTTTGACCCACGTGGGGGGGAGGTGAGTGAGCAGCAAGATGGGTTGAACTGGGACCCAGCTGAACATGGACCCCTAACACACACACAGTAAGAAGTCTCACAACCACCAGGTTAAAGTCCCAACAGGTTTATTTGGAATCATGAGCTTTCGGAGCGCTGTTCCTTCATCAGGTGAGTGGAGAGGTCGGTTTCACAAACACGGCATATACAGACAGAGGCACAATTGCAAGATAATGGTTGCAATGCGAGTCTTTACAGGTACCTGCACCTGTAAAGGCTCGCATTCCAACCATTATCTTGCAATTGTGCCTCTGTCTATACATGCCGTGTTTGTGAAACCGACCTCTCCGCTCACCTGATGAAGGAGCAGCGCTCCGAAAGCTCGTGATTCCAAATAACCCTGTTGGACTTGAACCTGGTGTGGTGAGACTTGTTACAGTGCCCACCCCAGTCCAACGCCGGCATCTCCACATCAAGGTTAAAGTCCCAACAGGGGGGGGGCGGCACGGTAGCACAGTGGTTAGCACTGCTGCTTCACAGCTCCAGGGTCCCGGGTTCGATTCCCGGCTCGGGTCACTGTCTGTGTGGAGTTTGCACATTCTCCTCGTGTCTGCGTGGGTTTCCTCCGGGTGCTCCGGTTTCCTCCCACAGTCCAAAGATGTGTGGGTTAGGTTGATTGGCCAGGTTAAAAATTGTCCCTTAGAGTCCTGAGATGCGTAGGTTAGAGGGATTAGCGGGTAAATATGTGGGGGTAGGGCCTGGGTGGGATTGTGGTCGGTGCAGACTCGATGGGCCGAATGGCCACTGTAGGGTTTCTATTTCTATGAGGTTTATTTGGAATCACGAGCTTTCGGAGCGCCGCTCCTTCATCAGGTGAGTGGAGAGTTGGGTTTCACAAACACGGCATATATCGACAGAGGCACAATTGCAAGATAATGGTTGGAATGCGAGTCTTTACAGGGAATCAAGTCTTTACAGGTACGGACAGTGCGAGTGGAGAGAAATTCATACCTCTTTAACCTGTGATTATCCCTCTCTTCACTCGCATTGTCTGTCCCTGTAAAGACTCGCATTCCAACCATTGTCTTGCAATTGTGCCTCTGTCTGTATATGCCGTGTTTGTGAAACCTACCTCTCCACTCACCTGATGAAGGAGCAGCGCTCCAAAAGCTCGTGATTCCAAATAAACCTGTTGGGACTTTAACCTGGTGGTTGTGAGACTTCTTATTGTGCCCTTCAACAGGTGAGTGAGACTCGCATCACACTCACCTGATGAAGGAGCAGCGCTCCGAAAGCTCGTGATTCCAAATAAACCTGTTGCGCTTTAACCTTGATGTGGAGATGCCGGCGTTGGACTGGGGTGGGGCGCAGTAAGAAGTCTCACAACACCAGGTTAAAGTCCAACAGGTTTATTTGGAATCACGAGCTTTCGGAGCGCCGCTCCTTCTTCAGGTGAGTGAAGAGGTAGGTTTCACAAACACGGCATATATAGACAGAGACACAATTGCAATTGGAATGCAAGTCTTCACAGGTAATCAAGTCTTTACAGGAGAGAGAGGGTTAAGCACAGGTTAAAGAGGTGTGAATTGTCTCAAGCCAGGACAGTTAGTGAGATTTTGCAAGCCCAGGCAAGTCGTGGGGGTTACAGATAGTGTGACATGCACCCAAGATCCCAGTTGAGGCCGTCCTCGTGTGTGCGGAACTTGGCTATCAGTTTCTGCTCGGTGATTCTGCGTTGTCGTGTGTCGTGAAGGTCGCCTTGGAGAACGCTTACCCGAAGATCAGAGGCCGAATGCCCGTGATCGCTGAAGTGTTCCCCAACAGGGAGAGAACACTCTTGCCTGGTGATTGTCGAGCGGTGTTCATTCATCTGTTGTCGTAGCGTCTGCATGGTCTCCCCAATGTACCATGCCTCGGGACATCCTTTCCTGCAGCGTATTAGGTAGACAACGTTGGCCGAGTCGCAAGAGTATGTACCGTGTACCTGGTGGATGGTGTTCTCACGTGAGATGATGGCATCCGTGTCGATGATTCGGCACGTCTTGCAGAGGTTGCTGTGGCAGGGTTGTGTGGTGTCGTGGTCACTGTTCTCCTGAAGGCTGGGTAGTTTGCTGCGGACGGTGGTCTGAGGTTGTTTGAAGGCAAGAAGTGGGGTGTGGGGATGGCCTTGGCGAGATGTTCGTCTTCATCAATGACATGTTGAAGGCTTCGGAGAAGATGTCGTAGCTTCTCCACTCCGGGGAAGTACTGGAAGACGAAGGGTACTCTGTCCGCCGTGTCCCGTGTTTGTCTTCTGAGGAGGTTGGTGCGGTTTTTCGCTGTGGCGCGTCGGAACTGTCGATCGATGTGTGCCATATCCTGTTCTAATGAGGGCATCTTTCAGAGTCTGGAGGTGTCTGTTGCGATTCTCCTCATCCGAGCAGATCCTGTGTATTTGGAGGGTTTGTTCGTAGGGGATGGCTTCTTTAACGTGTTTAGGGTGGAAGCTGGAGAAGTGGAGCATCGTGAGGTTATCTGTGGGCTTGCGGTACAGTGAGGTGCTGAGGTGACCGTCCTTAATGGAGATGTGTGTGTCCAAGAATGCGACCGATTCTGGAGAGTAGTCCATGGTGAGTCTGATGGTGGGATGGAACTTGTTGATGTCATCGTATAGTTGTTTCAGTGATTGTTCACCATGAGTCCAAAGGAAGAAAATGTCATCGATGACAATCACCAGGCAGGAGTGTTCCCTTCCAGTCTGGGAACACTTCAGCAGTCACGGGCATTCGGCCTCTGATCTCCGGGTAAGCGTTCTCCAAGGCGGCCTTCACAACAACGCAGAATCACCGAGCAGAAACCAATAGCCAAGTTCCGCGCACATGAGGACGGCCTCAACCGGGATCTTGGGTTCATGTCACACTATCTGTAACCCCCACGTCTTGCCTGGACTTGCAAAATCTCACTAACTGTCCTGGCTGGAGACAATACACATCTCTGTAACCTGTGCTTAACGCTCTCTCCACTCACATTGTCTGTACCTTTAAGACTTGATTACCTGTAAGGACTCGCATTCCAACCATTATCTTGTAAATTGAGTTTGTGTCTTTATATGCTCTGTTTGTGAACACAACTCCTCACTCACCTGAAGAAGGAGCAGCGCTCCGAAAGCTCGTGCTATCAAATAAACCTGTTGGACTTTAACCTGGTGTTGTGAGACCTCTTACTGTGTTTACCCCAGTCCAATGCCGGTATCTCCACACCCCAGTACACAGCCAGGGGGAAGCAGTGACTCCTCCTGAGCCTGTCCCAGGTACACAGCCAGGGGGAAAGCAGGAACTCACCCTGAGCCTGTCCCAGGTACACAGCCAGGGGGAAAGCAGTAACTCACCCTGAACCTGTCCCAGGTACACAGACGGCATCAGCTCCTGTTTGTTAAACAATGATAAAAACAGCATGCAGTTGTGTTGCAATCAGTAAGGATAGGCAACAACATTGGGGCGACGCAGTGTGGGGGGGACCAGGACAGGTTGTTGGTGATCTGGACACCTAGAAACTTGAAGCTCTCGACCCTGCCCCAACATCCCCGTTGATGTAGACAGAGACATGTCCTCCACTACGCTTCCTGAAGTCGATGACAATCTCCTTCGTTTTGTTGACATTGAGGGAGAGATTATTGTTGCTGCACCAGTTCCCCAGATTATCTCATTCCTGTACTCTGTCTCTAAAGACTTCCTAAGCTCCTCGTCATTGTTTGAGATTTGATTTATTATTGTCACACATTAGAATACAGTGAAAGGTATTGTTTCTTGCTATCAGACAAAAGAGAAGGAAAGGAGAGGGTGCAGAATGTAGTGTTACAGTCATAGCTAGGGTGGAGAGAAAGGTCAATTTAATACGAGGTAGGTCCATTCAAAAGTCTGATGGCAGTAGGGAAGAAGCTGTTCTTGAGACGGTTGGTACATGACCTCAGACTTTTGTATCTTTTTCCCGAAGGTGGAAGGGAGAATGTCCGGGGTGCGTGGGGTCCTTGATTATGCCGGCTGCTTTTCCCCGAGGCAGCGGGAAGTGTAGACAGAGTCAATGGATGGGAGGCTGGTTTGCGTGATGGATTGGGCTACATTCACAACCCTTTGTAGTTCCTTGCGGTCTTGGGCAGAGCAGGAGCCATACCAAGCTGTGATACAACCAGAAAGAATGCTTTCTATGGTGCATCTGTAAAAGTTGGTGAGAGTCGTAGCAGACATGCCAAATTTCCTTAGTCTTCTGAGAAAGTTGAGACGTTGGTGGGGCTTTCTTAACTATAGTGTCGGCATGGGGGGGACCAGGACAGGTTGTTGGTGATCTGGACACCTAGAAACTTGAAGCTCTCGACCCTTTCCCCAAAATCCCTGTTGATGTAGACAGGGGCATGTCCCCCACTACGCTTCCTGAAGTCGATGACAATCTCCTTCGTTTTGTTGGCATTGAGGGAGAGATTATTGTTGCCGCGCCAGTTCACCAGATTCTCTATCTCATTCCTGTACTCTGTCTCGTCATTGTTTGAGATCCGGCCCACTACAGGGGTTTCGTCAGCAAACTTGAAAATCAAGTTGGAAGGGAATTTGGCCGCACAGTCCAAAATCCACTCTCACTGTCTGCACCTGTAAAGACTTGATTACCTGTTTAGACTCGCATTCCAACCATTATCTTGTGATTGAGTTTGTGTCTATGTATGCCGTGTTTGTGAACCCAATCGTCCACTCACCTGATGAAGGGGTAGCGCTCCGAAAGCTCGTGCTACCAAATAAACCTGTTGGACTTTAACCTGATGTTGTGAGACTACTTGGTGTATAAGGAGTATAGTGAGGGGCTGAGGGCACAGCCTTGTGGGGGCACCGGTGTTGAGTATGATCGTGGAGGAGGTGTTCATAGATCATTGGTTAGAGTCATAGAATCCCTACGGTGCAGAAGGAGGCCATTCAGCCCACAAAGCCTGCACCAACACCTCACAGCGCCAGGGACCCAGGTTCGATTGGGTGACAGTCTGTGCGGCGTCTGCACGTTCTCCCCCGTGTCTGCGTGGGTTTCCTCCGGGGGCTCCGGTTTTTCCCCCCACACTCCAAAGATTTGCGGGTTAGATGGATTGGCCGTGCTAAATTAGTGTCAGGGAATTAGCGGGGTGAATGCATGGCGTTGTAAGCGGGTCGGGCCTATGTGGGATTGTTATTGATGCAGGCTTGATGGGCCGAATGGCCTCCTTCACCGTAGGGATTCCATGATTCTACGAACACCTTCTCCACGATTATCCTCAACACAGTGCCACACAAGGCTGTGTCCTCAGTCCCTTACTTTACTCCTGATACACCTATGACTGTGTGGCCAAATTCCCCTCCAACTCCATTTTCAGGTTTACTGGTGCAACAACAGTAACCTCTTCTCTCAATGTCATTAAAACAAAGGAGATAGTTATCGACTGAAGGAAGTGTAATGGAGGATATGCCCCTGTCTACATCATTGGGGATGAAGTGGAAATGGTCGATAACTTCAAGTTTTTAGGTGTCCAGGTCACCAACAACCTGTCCTGGTCCCCCCCCCACGCCGACACTATAGTTAAGGAAGCCCCACCAACGCCTCTACTTTCTCAGAAGACTAAGAAAATTTGGCATGTCAGCTTACGACTCCCACCAACTTTTACAGATGCCCCATAGAAAACATTCTTTCTGGTTGTATCACTGCTTGGTATGGGCTCCTGCTCTGCCCAAGACCGCAAGAGACACAAAGGGTCATGAACGAAGCCCAGTCCATCACGCGAACCAGCCTCCCATCCATTGACTCTGTCAACACTTCAAAGATTTAACAATCAGGATGAGGGGTGGTGGCGACATTTGATTTGATTTATTATTGTCGCATGTATTAACATACAGTGAAAAGTATTGTTTCTTGCGCGCTATACAGACAAAGCATACCGTTCACAGAGAAGAAAAGGAGAGAATGCAGAATGTAGTGTTACAGTCATAGCTAGGGTGTAGAGAAAGATCAACTTAATGCGAGGTAGGTCCATTCAAAAGTCTGACAGCAGCAGGGAAGAAGCTGTTCTTGTGAGTCGGTCGGTACGTGACCTCAGACTTTTGTATCTTTTTCCCGAAGGAAGAAGGTGGAAGAGAGAATGTCCGGTGTGCATTTAAGTTTATTTATCAGTGTCACACGTAGGCTTACATTAACACTGCAGTGAAGTTACTGTGAAAATCCCCTAGTCGCCACACTGCGGCACCTGTTCGGGTTACACTGAGGGAGAATTTAGCACCCTAACCAGCACGTCTTTCGGACTGTGTTGGACATAGGGCAACTGCAAATATCGCGTTTTGTACACTGCCATTACGTTCGGTTGGACAATTCCCCCCATTTCCGTTACATGGCTCAGCTGGGATCACTTGTCGTGGACTTAGGTACAATTAGGATGATGACACTGTAGTCTGTTAGGGATGAATCATAGAATCCTACAGTGCAGAAAGAGGCCATTCGGCCCATCAGGTCTGCACTAACCACAATCCCACCCAGGCCCTACCCCCATATCCCTACATATTTTACCCACTAGTCCCTCTAACCTACGCATCCCAGGACACTAAGGGGCAATTTTTAGCATGGCCAATCAACCTAACCCGCACATCTTTGGACTGTGGGAGGAAACCGGAGCACCCGGAGGAAACCCACGCAGACACGGGGAGAACATGCAGCATCCGCGCAGATAGTGACCCAAGCCGGGAATCGAACCCTGGCTCCCGGCGCTCTGAGGCAGCAGTGCTAACCCACTGTGCCACCGTGCCGTAGGGTGGGAGTGTTGTCGGCGCAGGCTCGATGGGCCACTTTCTGCACTGCAGGGATTTTATGAGGAGGCCATTCGGCCCTTCAACCCTGCTCCGCTATTTATTAAGATCACGGCTGATCATCCAATGCCTGATTTCAACTCTTTCCCCCCTCCCCCCCCCGCCGCCCCCCGCCCAACCCATATCCTTTGATTTCCCCTTTGCCCCAAGATCTGTATCTAACTCCTTGAAAAGATCCAGTGTTTTGGCCTCAGCTGCCCTCTGTGGTTGTGCATTCCACAGCCTCACCACTCTCAGGGTGAAGAAATTTCTCCTTGTCTCAGCCCTAACCATTCCACAGGCTGCACTCCCCCTACAGCAAGTACGTCCTTCCTCAGAGGTCGTGATCGTGTGGGTGGCAAACGTGAAGGCAGGCTGTGATGAGCAGGGCCGCCAACGTTAAAACTTTCCCAGGATAAAAGCGAATTACTGCGGGTGCTGGAATCTGCAACCCAAGAGAGGAAATGCTGGAAAATCTCAGCAGGTCTGGGCAGCATCTGTAAGGAGAGAAAAGAGCTGACGTTTAGAGTCCAGACGACCCTTTGTCAAAGCTGTGACAAAGGGTCATCTGGACTCTCAACGTCAGCTCTTTTCTCTCCTAGTAATAGAAATCATAGAAACCCTACAGTACAGAAAGAGGCCATTCGGCCCATCGGGTCTGCACCGACCACAATCCCACCCAGGCCCTACCCCCATATCCCTACATATTTACCCACTAATCCCTCTAACCTACGCATCTCAGGACACTAAGGGCAATTTTTAGCATGGCCAATCAACCTAACCCGCACATCTTTGGACTGTGGGAGGAAACCGGAGCACCCGGAGGAAACCCACGCAGACACGAGGAGAATGTGCAAACTCCACACAGGCAGTGACCCAAGCCGGGAATCGAACCCAGGTCCCTGGAGCTTGTGAAGCAGCAGTGCTAACCCACTGTGCTACCGTGCCGCCCAGTCTCGCAACAAGTCTCGCAACACCAGGATAAAGTCCAACAGGTTTATTTGGTAGCACGAGCTTTCGGAGCGCCGCTCCTTCATCAGGTGAGTGCGTCGATGGGCGCGATCTTCTTGGAGATTGCTCACCTGATGAAGGAGCAGCGCTCCGAAAGCTCGTGCTACCAGATAAACCTGTTGGACTCTAACCTGGTGTTGTGAGACTTCTTACTGTGCCCCACCCCAGCCCAGTGCCGGCATCTCCACATCTTTTCCCCCCTGACAGATGCTGCCCGACCGGCTGAGATTTTCCAGCATGTTCTCTCTTTTGGTTAAACTTTCCCAGGATTAGGGCTTGAGGTGGGCGATGAAAGTGGAATGGAAAAACGAGCAAAACGCGAAGGTGTCGGGGAGTGAGGCGTGCTCTGTCCACTGCCCATATCGCCTGCTCCGGTGCCGCTTCTGGTTCTGCTTTTGTGAACACCGCTGTGCTTTCCCCCTAGGCCTGATCGCTGACCGATGCTGTGCCCCAGTTATCATGAGCTGGGCACTGGAGGAATGGAAATCGGAGCTGTCCAGCAGAGCCCGACAGAAGGTGTCCGAGTACGAGAGCCAGCTGGAGAAACTGAAGAGAGAGCGGCAACAGAAGCAGCTGCAACTGGACAGCTTAGAAGTTGCATTCCAGAAACAAAACCAAAAGGTGATTCCCCCCCCCCCCCCCCCGCCCCCCTCCTCTTCACGCCCCTAATTTCCAATGAGCCGCTGAACACACTGACTTGGGTATGAGCAAAGGATAGGGTCACGAGCCCCCCCAAAAAAAACCGACCCAGGTCCACCCTTCTGCCCTCCCGGTCGTCGTGTGATTCAGCAGTGATGGAGTCATTGGCTAATCACAGCGACCGATGGATCTCGGTTAGTCTACAGCAGCCTGTCTTTTTAAAATTCATTCATGGGACATGGGCGTCACTGGCTGGGCCGGCATTTATTGCCCACCCCTAGTTGCCCCAGGTTAGTTGAGAGTCAACCACATTGAATCACCATCGTAGAAACCCTACAGCACAGAAAGAGGCCATTCGGCCCATCGAGTCTGCACCGACCACAATCCCACCCAGGCCCTACCCCCATATCCCTACATATTTACCCGCTAATCCCTCTAATCTCAGGACACTAAGGGGCAATTTTTAGCATGGCCAATCAACCTAACCCGCACATCTTTGGACTGTGGGAGGAAACCGGAGCACCCGGAGGAAACCCGCGCAGACACGAGGAGAATGTGCAAACTCCACACAGACAGTGACCCGAGCCGGGAATCGAACCCGGGTCCCTGGAGCTGTGAAGCAGCAGTGCTAACCCACTGTGCTACCGTGCCGCCCTGTGCTCTGGCTCTGGAGTCACATGTAGCCATGATGCGGAGATGCCGGCATTGGACTGGGGTGGGCACGGTAAGAAGTCTCACAACACCAGGTTAAAGTCCAACAGCTTTATTTGGTAGCACGAGCTTTCGGAGCGCTGCTCCTTCATCAGGTGAGTGAAGAGTTCAGTTCACAAACAGGGCATATATAGACACAAACTCAATTTACAAGATGATGGTTGGATTGCAAGTCTTTACAGGTACAGACAATGCGAGTGGAGAGGTGATTAAGCACAAGTTAAAGAGATGTGAATTGTCTCCAGCCAGGACAGTTAGTGAGATTTTGCAAGCCCAGGCAAGTCACATACAGGCCAGACCAGGGTAAGGACAGCAGATTTCCTTCCCTAAACGACATTAGTGACCCAGATGGGTTTTTCCAACAATGGTTTCATGGTCATCAGTAGATTCTTAATTCCAGATATTTTTTTATTGATTCGAATACCACCATTTGCCCAATTGTTGTCGGTGCAGGCTTGGAGTATTGCATGCAGGTCTGGTCGCCACACCACCAGGTGGACGTGGTGGGATTCGAACCCAGGTTCCCCAGAACATTGGCTGATTTTCTGGATTAATTACTGTAGCGATAATACCACTAGGCCGTCGCCAGACATGAGGTGAGGAAAGCCTCCCCCATGGTGGAGAGAACCACAGGAACCAAAGACTCCTGTACATCCCATCCACAACACTCACCACATGCGTCTTAAATTGCCATGCAGTGCTTCATTGAACGTTGCTATCTGAAATAAGGGAGGTTTTGCTTTTGCGATTAACCTGGCTTGAGTGTATAACTGGTGCTGCCGGTTAATCAACAGTGCAGGTTTGCAGAGAGTTCCATTAACCAGTGGAATTCAAAGCAATACTTATAGCGTACACTAACATGCAAGTACTCGGGGAGTAACGAACACTCTTACTTCTAATATTCCACAGTGGATTAAAACATACTGTATAAAATAATACAGTATTTCAGTACGGGTTCCGGATAACTTCACAATTGGTTTAGTTTATGGTTTATTTATTAGTGTCCCAAGTAAGGCTTACATTAACACCGCAATGAAGTTACTGTGAAAACCTCTGGGCCTCTGGATTGCTGGTCCAGCCGGGTGGCATGACCTCTCCGCCACCGTCTCCCCCTCAAATTGCAGCCTGTTGCGTGTCCATCGCTGCGTTCGGGGGATTTGAAAGAAGCTGGAGTTAGATGGTATTTACACAGAATCTCATGGCAGCTACAACAACAGCTGCTGTTTATATAACATCTCTAACACAGTAAAACAACTTGACATTTCGCATCTCGGTCAGACTAAAACTTGAGGAGGAGATCTTTAGAGGGCTGACTAGAAGCTTGCTCGGATATTGGTTTTAAGGAACACCTTAATGGAGGAGAGGTTGAGAGAGAGAATTTTGTGCAAACATATGGATAAGGAACAGGAATAGGCCTCTCGGCCCCTTGCGCCTGCTCCACTATTCAGTAAGATCATAGAATCATAGAAACCCTACAGGGCAGGAAGAGGCCATTCGGCCCATCGAGTCTGCACCGACCACAATCCCACCCAGGCTCTACCCCCATATCTCTACATATTCTACCCACTAATACCTCGAACCCACACATCTCAGGACACTAAGGGGCAATTTTAGCATGGCCAATCAACCTAACCCGCACATCTTTGGACTGTGGGAGGAAACCGGAGCACCCGGAGGAAACCCACGCAGACACGAGGAGAATGTGCAAACTCCACACAGACAGTGACCCAAGCTGGGAATCGAACCCAGGTCCCTGGCGCTGTGAAGCAGCAGTGCTAACCACTGTGCTACCGTGCCGCCCTTTATCATGGCTGATTTGACTGTAACCTCCTGCACTCTTTTCCCCCCCCTTTCACCCCCTTGTTTAAAGAATCTTTATTTACCTCTTGCTTAAGAAGATTCAAAGACTCTGCTTCCACTGCCTTTTGAGAAAGTTCCAAAGACTCGCTACCCTCAGAGAGAGAAATTCTCCTCTCCCCTGTCCGACATGGGGAGCCCCTATCTTTGAGCACAGACACACCGAGCTCTAGTTGTTGCTGCATGCTTGCCTTCATTGGCAAGCACAAGAGTCGGCAAATCGTGTTGCAGCTATATAAAACCTTGGTTGGGCTGCATTTGGAGTATTATGGGCGGCACGGTAGCACAGTGGGTTAGCACTGCTGCTTCACAGCTCCAGGGTCCTGGGTTCGATTCCCGGCTTGGGCCACGGTCTGTGTGGAGTTTGCACATTCTCCTCGTGTCTGCATGGGTTTCCTCCGGGTGCTCCGGTTTCCTCCCACAGTCCAAAGATGTGCGGGTTAGGTGGATTGACCATGCTAAAAATTGCCCCTTAGTGTCCGTAGGTTAGAGGGATTAGCGGGTAAATATGTAGGGATATGGTGTAGGTGGGAATGTGGTCGGTGCAGACTCGATGGGCCGAATGGCCTCTTTCTGCACTGTAGGGTTTCTATGATTTCTATGATTGCATGCCACACTACCAGAAGGACGTGGAAGCTTTGGAGAGAGTGCAAAGCAGGTTCACCAGGATGTTGCCTGGTCTCGAGGGTGTTGGCTATGGGGAGAGGTTGGATAAACTGGGATTGTTTTCACTGGAAAGACGGAGGCTGAGGGGGAGACCTGGTCTACAGAATGATGAGAGGCACCGACAGGGTGGATAGTCAGAGGCTTTTTCCCCAGGGTGGGAGTGTCAATTTCACGGGGGGGGGGGGGCACAGGTTCAAGGTGAGAGGGGCAAGGTTTAAGGGAGATGTGCGGGGGAAGTTTTTCACGCAGAGAGTGGTGGGTGCCTGGAACGCGCTGCCAGAGGAGGTGGTGGAAGCAGGCACATTAGCAACATTTAAGAGGCATCGGGATGGGTACAAGAATAGGGAGGGAATAGAGGGATACGGACCGAGTAAGGGAAGAAGAGTTTTTTTTAGTTTAGTTAGGGGATCATGATCCGCACAGGTTGGAGGGTCGAAGGGCCTGTTTCTGTGCTGTGATTTTATTTGACCTGTGTGCAGCTAGATTGGTGTTTCTTGACGCCTCACCCACCACCTTGTGCTGATTTTTGTGCCACGTGTGTCATTTCTAAGCTCGAGGGCGAACGCGGCGAGAATGCAACCTTGAGGCGAGAGGCCCAGGGCCTGACGGAGGCGCGGAACAATCTGGAGAAGGCGCAGCAGAGGCTGTGCCACGAGGTTCAGGTAAAGGAGGCTCTGGTGTGCAGCCTGGAGGGACAGCTGCTGGCTACGAGGAAACAGATCGACGGCCTGGAGCAAGAATTAAAGAGGTACCGTCTCAGGCGTGCGCCTGCTCGTTTGCTGTACTTGGGGTGCCGTCAGTGAATCAATTATTGGATAAGATGGGGCTAAGCAGGGGGTGGGAAGGGGGCCTGAATGTGTGAATCTGGACCATGTGAATGTTGGCCCTTTACACAGCGTGCAACCATCTGCGGTATTATTTTAATGTGGAGATGCCGGCGTTGGACTGGGGTAAACACAGTAAGAAGTTTAACAACACCAGGTTAAAGTCCAACAGGTTTATTTGGTAGCAAAAGCCACACAAGCTTTCGGAGCTGCAAGCCCCTTCTTCAGGTGAGTGGGAATTCTGTTCACAAACAGAGCATATAAAGACACAGACTCAATTTACATGAATAATGGTTGGAATGCGAATACCTACAACTAATCAAGTCTTTAAGAAACAAAACAACGTGAGTGGAGAGAGCATCAAGACAGGCGAAAAAGATGTGTATTGTCTCCAGACAAGACAGCCAGTGAAACTCTGTGGGGGTTACAAATAGTGTGCCATGAACCCAATATCCCGGTTGAGGCCGTCCTTGTGTGTGCGGAACTTGGCTATCAGTTTCTGCTCAGCGACTCTGCGCCGTCGTGTGTCGCGAAGGCCGCCTTGGAGAACGCTTACCCGAATATCAGAGGCCGAATGCCCGTGACCGCTGAAGTGCTCCCCAACAGGAAGAGAACAGTCTTGCCTGGTGATTGTCGAGTGGTGTTCATTCATCCGTTGTCGCAGCGTCTGCATAGTTTCCCCAATGTACCATGCCTCGGGACATCCTTTCTTGCAGCGTATCAGGTAGACAACGTTGGCCGAGTTGCAAGAGTATGTACCGTGTACCTGGTGGATGGTGTTCTCACGTGAGATGATGGCATCTGTGTAGATGATCCGGCACGTCTTGCAGAGGTTGCTGTGATGAATGAACACCGCTCGACAATCGCCAGGCAAGACTGTTCTCTTCCTGTTGGGGAGCACTTCAGCGGTCACGGGCATTCGGCCTCTGATATTCGGGTAAGCGTTCTCCAAGGCGGCCTTCGCGACACACGACGGCGCAGAGTCGCTGAGCAGAAACTGATAGCCAAGTTCCGCACACACGAGGACGGCCTCAACCGGGATATTGGGTTCATGTCACACTATTTGTAACCCCCACAGTTGCCTAGAACTGCAGAGTTTCACTGGCTGTCTTGTCTGGAGACAATACACATCTTTTTAGCCTGTCTTGATGCTCTCTCCACTCCCATTGTTTTATTTCTTAAAGACTTGATTAGTTGTAAGTATTCGCATTCCAACCATTATTCATGTAAATTGAGTTTGTGTCTTTATAAGCTCTGTTTGTGAACAGAATTCCCACTCACCTGAAGAAGGGGCTTGCAGCTCCGAAAGCTTGTGTGGCTTTTGCTACCAAATAAACCTGTTGGACTTTAACCTGGTATTGTTAAACTTCTTACTGTATTATTTTAACACAGCAGTGAATCAACGATTGAGGTGAGTGGATATGGAGTGTGCATAATGATTTGCAATTTGTTATCTGGGGCTCAGCTGCTATGTTGTTGATTTGTAATTGTTCTGATGAAAAGTTGGTGACACAAGATCATTTTTATCAGGGATGCGATACTGAATATCATCCCGACCTTCGATCGATCTCTGTTACAATTTATCTTGCCTTTCCTCCTGCTGCTGTGACTGGTGCTGCCTCTTGTGCAGTTTTTGCTTTTGTTCTATCTAATCTCCAAGTGATTGCGGGGCTCGTACGTCCCCACTTAACCCGTTCACTGCCAGGGCTGCAGAAACTGTAGGGCTCCTCGCCTCCCTCAGCCCCTCCTTCCTGCTGCAACCTTACAGGCTTTTTAAGTTCATTTTATTCGTGTCACAAGCAGGCTTTACATTAACACTGCAATGGAGTTACTGTGAAAATCCCCTAGTCGCCCACACTCCGGCGCCTGTTCGGGTTACACTGAGGGAGAATTTCGCACCTAACACGGTGGCACAGTGGTCAGCACTGCTGCTTCACAGCTCCAGGGACCCGGGTTCGATTCCCGGCTCGGGTCACTGTCTGTGTGGAGTTTGCACATTCTCTTCGTGTCTGCGTGGGTTTCCTCCGGGTGCTCCGGTCTCCTCCCACAGTCCAAAGATGTGCGGGTTAGGTTGATTGGCCGTGCTAAAAATTGTCCCTTAGTGTCCTGAGATGCGTAGATTAGAGGGATTAGTGGGTAAATATGTAGGGATGTGGGGGTAGGGCCTGGGTGGGATTGTGGTCGGTACAGACTCGATGGGCCGAATGGCCTCTTTCTGTGCTGTAGTGTTTCTATGATTTCTATTCTATGATCTATGAACCAGCATGTCTTTCGGACTGTGGGTGGAAACCGGAGCACCCGGAGGAAACCCACCCAGACACTGGGAGAACGTGCAGACTCCGTACCGACAGTGACCCAAGCCGGGAATCGAACCCAGGTCCCTGGCGCAGTGAGGCAGCAGTGCTAACCCACTGTGCTGCCCAACCCTGGGGGTTGGTGTCCATACGACCTAGAGGCAGAAGTAGGCCATTCGGCCGATGAATTGCAGAGCAGACTCCAATGAGACCATGGCTGCTCTGATATAATCCTCAATCTCACTTTCCCGCTTTATCCACACAACTCTTGGCACAGTGGGCAGCACGGTGGCACAGTGGGTTAGCACTGTTGCCTCACAGCGCCAGGGACCTGGGTTCGATTCCCGGCTTGGGTCACTGTCTGTGCGGAGTCTGCACGCTCTGCGTGGGTTTCCTCCGGGTGCTCCGGTTTCCTCCCACACTCCAAAGATGTGCGGGTTAGGTTGATTGGCCATATTCAATTGCCCCTTAGTGTCAGGGGGATTAGCAGGGTAAATAGATGGGGTTGAAGGGATAGGGCCTGGTGGGATTGTCGATGGGCCAAATAGCCTCCTGCATTGTAGGGATCCTACGGTTATTGATTTTTACTGATTAAAAATTTGTTTATTCAGCCTTGAAACATACTTAACCCAGTCTCTGCGATAAAGAATTCCACACATTCACTATCTTCTGAGAGAAGAAATGTCTCCTCATCTCTGTCTTAAACACCTGATCAATTTCCTTTCTTTCCTTCATCTCTTGCTCTATCAAACCTCGGCGGTGTGCCCTTCTACTTTACTCCTTCATCTCGGTCTCTCGATAATAGCAATTTTAAGGTTCTTTTTTTTTTAAAGAAAGAAAAGGGCTTCCTAATACAAAGTAAAACTGTGGAATAATTTCAGGCTGGAAGCTGAGCTTGAACGGAGTCAAAGAGCGTCAACACCGGCAGAATGCCAGCTCCACCTTACCCCGGCTAAGATCTATCCTGTGTATGCCACCCTCAGCAGCGCCAATGAGGGTAAGTTTTATAGCTGCAGACTAGTGAGCCTGGTTCATAGGTTCATAGGATATAGAAACAGAATGAGGCCATTCGGCCCATCGAGTCCGCTCCGCCATTCGATCATGTGCCTCATCCCCATTCTCCTGCCTCCTTCCCGTAACCCTTCAACTCCATTCCCAAATAAAAATCTGTCTAACTCCTCCTTAAATGTACTCACTGTTCCAGCTCCCACCACACTTTGGGGGAGCGAATTCCACAGATTCACAACCCTTTGGGAGAAGTAGTTTCTCCTCCAACTCTGTTTTAAATTTGCTGCCCCTTATCCTGAGACTATGACCTCTCGTCCTAGAATGCCCCACAAGAGGAAGCATCCGCTCCGCGTCTACTTGATCCAGACCTTTTATCATCTTGTGTACCTCAATTTGACCTCCCCTCATTCTTCTAAATTCCAGAGAGTGTCGGCCTAAACTGTTCAATCTCTCTTCACACGACAAACCCCTCATCTCTGGAATCAATCCAGTGAACCTCCTCTGAACTGCCTCCAATGTCACTCCAGCTTTCCTCAAATAAGGGGACCAAAACTGTGCGCAATACTCCAGGTGCGGCCTCACCAATGCCTTGTACAGTCGCAACAATACTTCCTTACCTTTTTATATTCTATTCCTTTAGCTCTAAATGCCAATAACGGTTGGAGCAATCTTTCTTTAAGGTTCTGTTTTGGTCTTGAGACATCAGGTCACCTGATTTGTAGTTCACACGCCAGCGCATCAACTTTCCGGAGGCAATCAGATGATTGTAAGAAGCAAGGGTTTCAGAACGGAGGGCAAAGTGCTCTGTTCGCCATCCAGAAATTGTGCTTCAATCTTGACCTCGGAAGGTATTACTGCGCAAATGTGGCCTGGTCCCTGGAGCCAAAGCCCTCTGTGTTGTTTCTCCGAAACTGCTGACCAGTGCCAATTCTAAGGGCCTGCCCACCTGAGACGAGAATAATGCTCACCATCGCCTCTTATCATAGAATCCCGACAGTGCAGAAGGAGGCCGTTCGGCCCATCAAGTCTGCACCGACCACAACCCGACCCAGGTCCTATTTCCATAGGGTTATGGTTACCCTAGCTAGTCCCCCTGACACTAAGGGGCAATTTAGCGTGGCCAATCCACCTAACCTGCACATCTTTGGACTGTGGGAGGAAACCGGAGCACCCGGAGGAAACCCACGCAGACACAGGGGGAGAACGTGCAGACTTCACACAGACAGTGACCTGAGGCCAAAATCGAAGCCAGGGTGAGAGGCAGCAGTGCTAACCCACTGTGCCACCCGTGCTGTCCTTGTAGGATTTTGTTCTTCCAGGAGAAGAAGAAGATGATCGTTCGCACAGTTGCAATGGGATTCAGATTCCTTTTCAAGCCCTGGCTTAGCTAAAAACATCAAATGAGTTGTAACTCTAACTCTGTAAAGCCCTCGGTGCAGTTTTCCCCCATACCCAATTTTGTCTTTATTCAGTCCCCATAGGCACCAGATAAACTAATACCAAGGTTGTCTTTAGGCCCACAGGTAAGGGGTGCTGCGTGCTCCTTCACAGCTTCACCGATATGTATGCTGAGGGGTTAAATTCCCCATCTGGGGGACATTACAGAGATGGAGGGGGTTGTACGGCCGGAGGAGGTTACAGAAATAGGGAGGGTTGTAGGGCCTGGAGGATGTTACAGAGATAGGGAGGGGGATATAGGGGCTGGAGGAGGTTACAGAGATAGGGAGGGGGCGTAGGGGGCTGGAGGAGGTTACAGAGATAGGGAGGGGGTGTAGGGGCTGGAGGGAGTTGCGGAGATAGGGAGGGGGTGTAGGGGCTGGAGGGAGTTGCGGAGATAGGGAGGGGGTGTAGGGGCTGGAGGAGGTTACAGAGATGGGGAGAGGAGGTGTAGGGGCTGGAGGAGGTTACAGAGATAGGGAGGGGGTGTAGGGGCTGGAGGAGGTTACAGAGATAGGGAGGGGGTGTAGGGGCTGGAGGGAGTTGCGGAGATAGGGAGGGGGTGTAGGGGCTGTAGGAGGTTACAGAGATGGGGAGAGGGGGTGTAGGGGCTGGAGGAGGTTACAGAGATGGGGAGAGGAGGTGTAGGGGCTGGAGGAGGTTACAGAGATAGGGAGGGGGTGTAGGGGGCTGGAGGTGGTTACAGAGATAGGGAGGGGGTGTAGGGGGCTGGAGGTGGTTACAGAGATAGGGAGGGGGTGTAGGGGCTGGAGGAGGTTACAGAGATAGGGAGGGGGGGTATAGGGACTGGAGGATGTTACAGAGATAGGGGTGTAGGGGACTGGAGGATGTTACAGAGATAGGGGTGTAGGGGACTGGAGGATGTTACAGAGATAGGGGTGTAGGGGACTGGAGGATGTTACAGAGATAGGGAAGGGTGATGCCATGAAGGGCTTTCAAAGCCAGCAGAAGAATTTCAAAATCAGGGCAGTACAGGACATACGAGCAATGTAGGGTTAGTGAGCACGGGGGTAATTTCTACATCTTGGGTTAAGTATGAGGTGAAGTGGTTTACGATGGTGAGGACCAGAAGTTTAAAACCCTGGAGAGGCCATGAGGCCATCGGTAGAGGAAGACTGCTATCATGTTCAGCTTTTGCCTGGCGATGATGGGGAGGGAAGGCCCTCTTGCCTCCTTGCCAACCTCCAGTTCCCCCCTCCGTGTCAATGATCCAATTCAAAATCCGTGCTCCATCTCGGCAACCTTTGACCTGCTGTCTTGGTGCGCGGGCAACAAAAAAACAGACCCTGACAAAATGGGTTAAAGAAAATTAGACCCTGGCTTCTCGCTGTACCTTTGTCCGACGCACTGGCTGCTGGGAGCTGCGGCACGTGGTGCGTCAACCAGGATATGGAGCACTGTAGGCGATGCCTGGAATACTCGGCAGGCCTGGCAGCACCTACGGAGAAAGAAGCAGCGTTGATGTTTCGGAGACGGTGTTGGGTTTCCTTTATTAAGATGCCATTTTGATTTGTTTTCTGGGAGGCCAGCATGTTGCCGAGGTACTTCTCGGTGTTTGCGTTGCTAAATCGGCGCTCTCACCTCCAACGGCAGGCTCACAGGCCCGTGAGAACCTGGCTGTTGGAGTTTGCTGTTGGAGTTGGAGAGCTGGACTTACCAGCGTGAATGTCAGGCTCACAGACTCGGGGTGCCCAGGAGCTGTTCTGAAATGCAGCTGCAGTGATACCAAAAGCAACTGTGAAACCTTTCTGATCAGTAAAAGGGAGGAGGATTTGAAGCTTGTCACCCAGCGATAGAATCCCTACAGTACAGAAGGAGGCCATTCAGCCCACCGAGTCTGCACCGGCCACAATCCCACCCAGACCCCATTCCCATAAGCCCCATGCATTTACCCTAACTAGTCCCCCTGACATGAAGGGGCAATTTAGCATGGCCAGTCCAACTAACCTGCACATCTTTGGACACTAAGGGGCAATTTAGCATGGCCAATCCATCTAACCTGCACATCTTCGGACTGTGGGAGGAAACCGGAGCACCCGGAGGAAACCCACGCAGACACGGGGGGAGAACGTGCAGACTCCGCACAGACAGTGACCCAAGGCCGGGAATCGAACCTGGGTCCCTGGCACTGTGAGGCAGCAGTGCGAACCACCGTGCCACCCATAGTTGCAGCAGAGGGGTCATTTGGCCCATCTTGTCCTTGCCATCCCAGGGCCCCCTTCAATCCTCCCACCCATAGCATAGAACATAGAACAGTACAGCACAGAACAGGCCCTTCGGCCCACGATGTTGTGCCGAGCTTTGTCTGAAACCCAGATCAAGCTATTTCCTCCCTATCATCCCGAAGTACTCCATGTGCCTATCCAATAGCTTCTTAAATGTTCCTAAAGTGTCCGACTCCACTATCCCTGCAGGCAGTCCATTCCACACCCCAACCACTCTCTGAGTAAAAAAAACCTACCTCGGACATCCTTCCTATATCTCCCACCATGAACCCTATAGTTATGCCCCCTAGTTACCGCTCCACACACCCCAGGAATTCGCCCATTCACCCACAGCTGCGGGTTTTTATAGAAAAACCCACTGGGAATTGCGAGTCATCCTGGAGTCAGTAGCAATTGAACATTTCCCATCTGCTTCGCCGTGAGCGAGGCTCGAACTTGCGCATGGAAACCCCTTTGGATTTCAAGTCCAACGCCTTAACCGCTCGGCCAAAGCAGCTGCAGCTCAAAGACACTAATCTGGATTTGTCTTCCGATTGGGTTTGTAAAAAAAATTATTCGTTCGCTGTCGGGACCCGGGCGCTGCCGGCCCTTGTTTGAAGATGGTGGGTTGTTGTCTTATCGAACCGCTGAAGCCCGTGTGGCGAACGTTATTCTCGCTGTGCCTTCGGGTAGGGAGTCCTTGCGGTTTTGCCCCGGCGACAGCGGGCTGGTGCTCACCATGCTATTGTGGCCCTCGTCCGACCGTGCGCTGGAGATTGTGAGGGTCTCGTGTTCCCGAAATACCAACACACGTTGTAATGTTTGCTATTCCGTTTTTTTTATACATACATAGCGTCGAAATGGGACGAACTGCACGAAAAATACAACCGAGAGGCAGAGGAGAAGAGGAGGCTCACCTGTGAAGTGAAAGCTCTGAAGCTGCAGGTCGGTGTGACCTGGAGGTCGGGTGGCACCATAACGTAGCATTGGGTTCTTGTGTCACTTTCGGGGTGGTGATGCATTTTTAGGAGGTGTTTATAAATTCTTCAAAGACTATTTCCTCCGGTGGATGGAGCTATTACAAGGGGGCATAACTATAGGGTTCGTGGTGGGAGATACAGGAAGGATATCAGAGGTAGGTTCTTTACGCAGAGAGTGGTTGGGGTGTGGAATGGACTGCCTGCAGTGATAGTGGAGTCAGACACTTTAGGAACATTTAAGCGGTTATTGGATAGGCACATGGAGCACACCAGGATGATAGGGAGTGGGCTAGCTTGATCTTGGTTTCAGATAAAGCTCGGCACAACATCGTGGGCCGAAGGGCCTGTTCTGTGCTGTACTGTTCTATGTTCTACCCCCCACCATGTCCAGTTTCATTCAGTACCCCCCTGTACCGAGAAAGCAGGCCAGAAATTGCAGATGTTTCTAAACCAGGGCGGCACGGTGGCACAGTGGGTTAGCATTGCTGCCTCAAACGATTCCCGAATTGGGTCACTGTCTGTGTGGAGTTTGCATGTTCTCCCCGTGTCTGCATGGGTTTCCGCCAGTAGCGTAGAATACTTACAGTACAGAAGAAGGCCCATTCGGCCCATCGAGCCTGCACCGACAACAGTCCCACCCGTCCCCATAACCCCATATATTTACCCCGCTCATCCTCCTAACGTACGCATCTTGGGATACCAAGGGGCAATTTAGCACGGCCAATCCACCTAACCAGCACATCTTTGGACTGTGGGAGAAAACTTGAGTACCTGGAGGAAATGCAGACATGCAGGGGGGAGAACATGCAGACTCCGCACAGACAGTGACCCAAGCCAGGAATTGAACCAAGGTCTCTGGCGCTGTGAGGCAGCAGCGCTAACCACTGTGCCACCATGCCGCCCCACAGTCCGAAAGACGTGCTGGTTAGGGTGCATTGGCCGTGCTAAATTCTTCCTCAGTGTAACCCGAACAGGCGCCGGAGTGTGGCGACTAGGGGATTTTCACAGTAACTTCATCACAGTGTTGATATAAGCCTTACTTGTGACACTAAACTTCCCTTCCCTACTGCAGGTTCCCGAGCAAGGCCTTGGGACCTGTTAACAGTTCTCTTACAGTTAGGTCCCCATGGTCTCCAGATTTCAGGCTCGACCGTCTGGAACCCTCCTCCCCATTGCCTAGCCAGCCTCTCTCTGCCTTTAGTCGCCTCCTTCATCATCAGATTTGATATTGGCCAAACCTCCTCATTCTCAGTCCCTTCTCTGAGAAGCACCTTGCATTGTGCTATCACGTTGAAGCCTTTACGTTAATCCAAGATACATCTGAGTGGTTTATTTACCTCCCAGTGTAACTAGCGAAGAAGTTTCCACGTGATTTTTCTGGTCCAGAGTTTCTCCTCTTCTGTAATAAGATGATTAGAATTGCCAGTTAGTGTCTGTTGTATCGGTATGCTGTGGTACAGATTCCCACGGTCAGTGGATGTAACGCAGAGTGGACTAACCCAGCAGAAAATGGATTCATTTTTAAAGTCGTCATTGTCAGTTGCCGGTGTACGGGTGGCACAGTGGGTTAGCACTGCTGCCTCACCGCGTCAGGGACCCAGGTTTGATTCCCAGCTTGGGTCACTGTCTGTGCGGAGTCTGCACGTTCTCCCTGCCGTGTCTGTGGGTTTCCTCCGGGTGCTCCGGTTTCCTCCCACGGTTGAAAGATGTGCGGGTTAGGTGGATTGGCCGTACTAAATTGCCCCTTCGTGTCAGGGGGATTAGCAGGATAAATATGTGGGGTTATGGGGATAGGGCCTGGGTGGGATTGTTGTTGGTGCAGACTCGATGGGCCGAATGGCGGCCTCCTTCTGCACTGTAGGGATTCTATGAGATGGTTGTTCATTGAATGTTCTTCGGCCCAAGGTTCAACAGTTGCAATTCAGCAGCAACAGGAGCCACAGGGAAAGTGCTCCGCAGCACATTCGAGCCTCCACACTCTCGTGGCAGCCAGAGAAATCGCCCACTCGTGTGCCCGAGAGTCCCGTCGGGCGAGGGCCACCCTCCTCCGTATTTCCGTGGGAGCAGCCCAGGACCCCTCCGTACTGTAATCCCAAAAGCCCGCAGCAGAGCGGCAACAAGACCAGCAGCCCTGGATCGGAGTCTGGGAACGGCCAACTCAGTCAGCTGGAGGAGCCCGGGAATGCGCAACTGCAGGAGTTGAGGAAAGAAAACCAAGGTAAGAGTGTTGCTCTGCCGTCCATTCGCTTACTAGTGGTGTACCGCAAGGATCTCAGTTACTAGTGGTGTACCGCAAGGATCTCAGTTACTAGTGGTGTACCGCAAGGATCTCAGTTACTAGTGGTGTACCGCAAGGATCTCAGTTACTAGTGGTGTACCGCAAGGATCTCAGTTACTAGTGGTGTACCGCAAGGATCTCAGTTACTAGTGGTGTACCGCAAGGATCTCAGTTACTAGTGGTGTACCGCAAGGATCTCAGTTACTAGTGGTGTACCGCAAGGATCTCAGTTACTAGTGGTGTACCGCAAGGATCTCAGTTACTAGTGGTGTACCGCAAGGATCTCAGTTACTAGTGGTGTACCGCAAGGATCTCAGTTACTAGTGGTGTACCGCAAGGATCTGTTTTGGGGCCACTGCTGTTTGTCATTTTTATTAATGATCTGGCTGAGGGCGTGGAAGGATGGATTAGTAAATTTGCGGATGACACTAAAGTCGGTGGAGTTGTAGACAGTGCGGAGGGAAGTGGCAGGTTACAGAGGGACATAGATAAGCTGCAGAGCTGGGCTGAGAGGTGGCAAATGGAGTTTAATGCGGAAAAATGTGAGGTGATTCACTTTGGAAGGAGTAACAGGAATACAGAGTACTGGGCTAATGGTAAGATTCTTGGTAGTGTGGATGAACAGAGGGATCTGGGTGTCTATGTGCATAGATCCCTGAAAGTTGGCACCCAGGTTGATAGGGTTGTTAAGAAGGCGTACGGTGTGTTAGCTTTTATTGGCAGAGGGATTGAGTTTCGGAGCCAGGAGGTCATGCTGCAACTGTACAAAACTCTGGTGCGGCCGCATTTGGAGTATTGCGTATAGTTCTGGTCGCCGCATTATAGGAAAGATGTGGAAGTGTTGGAGAGGGTGCAGAGGAGATTTACCAGGATGTTGCCTGGTATGGTGGGAAAATCGTATGAGGAAAGGCTGAGGGGCTTGAGGTTGTTTTTGTTAGAGAGAAGGTGGTTAAGAGGTGACTTAATAGAGGCATACAAGATGATCAGAGGATTAGAGAGGGTGGATAGTGAGAGCCTTTTTCCTCGGATGGTGATGGCTAACATGAGGGGACATAGCTTTAAATTGAGGGGTGAGAGATATAGGACAGATGTTAGAGGTAGGTTCTTTACTCGGAGAGTAGTAAGGGCGTGGAATGCCCTGCCTGCAGCAGTGGTGGACTCGTCAACGTTGAGAGCGTTCAAGTGGTTATTGGATAAACATATGGATGTTATTGGAATAGTGTAGATTAGAGGGGCTTTAGATTGGTTCCACTGGTCGGCGCAACATCGAGGGCCGAAGGGCCTGTACTGCGCTGTAATGTTCTACGTTCTATGTCCTCCAATGTCCTCATTATCCCGCAGATTCTGCCCACGTTCCTGCTCGGACAGTCTGGTGGCATGCTTACTCGAGGCTCCTAGATTGTAGAAATTTGGCATCTAAAAAAGCTCAGCTCAGTAGTTTAAAAACAGAAAATTCTGGAAAACACTCGACAGGCCAGGCAGCATATGTAAGAAGTCTCACAACACCAGGTTTAAAGTCCAACAGGTTTATTTGGTAGCACGAGCTTTCGGAGCGCTGCTCCTTCATCAGGTGAGCGAAAGCTCCTGCTACCAAATAAACCTGTTGGACTTTAACCTGGTGTTGTGAGACTTCTTACTGTGCCCACCCCAGTCCAACACCGGCATCTCCGCATCAAGGCAGCATATGTAGAGAGGAAGCGGGTTAACACTGACAGTGCAATGACCTTTCCTGAAGAAGTGGTGGCACAGTGGGTTAGCACTGCTGCCTCACAGCGCCAGGGACCCGGGTTCGATTCCAGCCTTGGGTCACTGTCTGCGCGGAGTCTGCACGTTCTCCCCCCGTGTCTGCGTGGGTTTCCTCTGGGTGCTCCAGTTGCCTCCCACACTCCAAAGATGTGCAGGTTAGGTGGATTGGCCATGTTAAATTGCCCCCTTAGGGATTAGCGGTGTAAAGACATGGGGTTACAGGAATAGGGCCAGGCAGGGATTGTTGTCGGTGCGGACTTGATGGGCCGAATGGCCTCCTTCTGCACTGTAGGGATTCTATGGTGCGATGAGCATGATGTTGTGATGAAAATGCAGGAGTAATAGTGGTTATTGGGACAATCATCCAAAAGGCATTCGATAAAGAGCCAGTGCAGGTCAACAGGTCAAGGGTTCAGGGTGTTGGGCGTAACATAGAAGATTAGTTAACGGGCAGTAAGCAAAGATTAGGCATAAATGGGGTATTTTCAAGTTTGTGTCTTTGACTAGCCAAGCACGACAAGGATAACTCCTGGGGCCTTGGCTATTTACAATATATATTAATGACTTGGACAAAGAGACTGGGATTAATGGGCGGCATGGTAGCACAGTGGTTAGCACTGCTGCTTCACAGCTCCAGGGACCTGGGTTCGATTCCTGGCTCGGGTCACTGTCTGTGTGGAGTTTGCACATTCTCCTCGTGTCTGCGTGGGTTTCCTCCTGGTGCTCCGGTTTCCTCCCACAGTCCAAAGATGTGCGGGTTAGGTTGATTGGCCAGGTTAAAAATTGCCCCTTAGAGTCCTGGGATGCGTAGGTTAGAGGGATTAGTGGGTAAATATGTGGGGGTAGGGCCTGGGTGGGACTGTGGTCGGTGCAGACTCGATGAGCCGAATGGCCTCCTTCTGCACTGTAGGGTTTCTATGATTTCTATGATAATATATGTCCTATGTTCTATATATCTTGGTTTCGGAAAAGGTTCGGCACAACATCGTGGGCCGAAGGGCCTGTACTGTGCTGTGCTGTTCTATGTTCTAATATATCTAAGTTCACTGATGATACAAAACTAGGTGGAAATTTAAGCTTTAGGGAGGTCACCAAGGCTGCAAAGAGATATAGCAGGTTAAGTAGCACAGTGGCACAAAGTAAAGTTAAAGTTTATTTATTATTGTCACAAGTAGGCTGACATTAACACTGCAATGAAGTTACTGTGAAAATCCCCTAGTCGCCACACTCCGGCGCCTGTCCCGGTACACTGAAGGAGAATTTAGCATGGCCGATCCACCTAACGTGCACATCTTTGCACTGTGGGAGGAAACCGGAGCACCCGGAGGAAAACCCACGCAGACACGGGGGAGAACGTGCAGACTCCCCGCAGACAGTGACCCAAGCCAGGAATCTAACCTGGGTCCCTGGCGCTGAGAGGCAGCAGTGCTAACCACCATCTTGGAGTGGCACAGTGGGTTAGCACTGCTGCCTCACAGCGCAGGGTCCCGGGTTCGATTCCCGGCTTGGGTCACTGTCTGTGTGGAGTCTGCACGTTCTCCCCCCGTGTCTGCGTGGGTTTCCTCCGGGTGCTCCGGTTTCCTCCCACACTCCAAAGGTGTGTGGGTTAGGTGGAATGGCCGTGCTAAATTGACCCTTAGTGTCAGGGGGACTAGCTAGGGTAAATGCACGGGGTTGTGGGGTTAGGGCCTGGGTGGGATTGTGGTCGGTGCAGACTCGATGGGCTGAATGGCCTCCTTCTGCACTGGAGGGATTCTATGAAGTGATTGAGTAACGAGATAGCAGGTGGAGTATAATGTGAGCAGGTGTGAGGTTTATTCACTTTGGTCGTAAGAGTAGAAGCCAGTTTTTTGTCAGAAGGTGTGAAACTTACAAAATGTCGATGTTGAGAGCGACTTGGGTCTTGCAAGGAACACAATGTTATTGTCCAGGTACGCAAGCAAGTAGGAAGGCAAATGGAATGCTGCCCTTCGAAAGGGGATTGGAAATGAGGAATACAGAAGCCTTGCTACAATTGTACCGGGCTTTGGCGGGACCACATCTGGAATACTGCGTGCAGTTCTACTCTCTACGTTCAAGAAAGGATATACTTGCATTGGAAGCAGCACAGGGAAGGTTGACTAGATTGGTTCCTAGGGTGAGAGGGTTGGCCTGTGATGAGAGGCTTTGTGAATTGACCTTATTCTCTCTCTGGGAGAAGAATGAGAGATTCTGAAGGGGCTTGACAGGGCAGATATTGAGAGGATGTCGCCCCTCATCCGGGGGACGCTAGAACAAGGGCACAGTCTTGGGGTAAGAGGCCGAGGTATCATTTGGCACTGAGATGAGGAGAGATTGGTTCACTCGGGGTGGTGAATCTTTGCAATTCTCTGCCCCCAGTGGGTACTCCACCGCTGAATATATTTCAGGCTGGGATAGACTGATTTTTGCTCACTGAGGGAATTGAGGGATATGGGGAGCAGGCGGCAAAGTGGAGTTGAAATTCAAAGTATTGAATGGTGGAGCGGTCTCAGCGGGCTGTGTGGTTGTCTGCTGCTCCTGTCTGTGGTCTTGTGAAGTTTAACTTAATTATTATTGGAATATGCAATATCGCAGGTTCCAGATGATGCAGCACGTCCCTTGCTGTTTTGCAGTGTGAAAGGTCTTGGGGAAGGGGTTGGCCTAGTGGTATTGTCACCAGACTATTATTCCAGAAACTCAGCTAATGTTCTGGGTAACCTGGGTTCGCCACGGCAGGTGGTGGAATTTGAATTCAATAAAAAAAATGTCTGGAATTAAGAATCGACTGATGACCCATTGTCGAATGTCGGAAAAACCCATCTGGTTCACTAATGTCCCTTTAAGGAAGGAAATCTGCCGTCCTTACTTGGTCTGGCCTACATGTGACTCCAGAGCCACAGCAATAACTCTTAACTTGGGCAACAAGGAATAGTTTTTCCGACAATCGACAATGGTTTCACGGTCATCAGTAGGTTCTTAATTCCAGATATTTTTTATTGAATTCAAATTCCGCCATGGCGGGATTCGAACCCGGGTCCCCCAGAACATTAGCTGAGTTTCTGGATGAATAGTCTAGCGATAATACCACTAGGCCATTGCCTCCCCCATTTGAGAGGCATCTGGATGGGTACATGAATAGGAAGGGCATAGAGGGATAGGAACTGAGTAAGGGCAGCAGGATTTCCTTTAGTTTAGTTAGGTCATCATGATCGGCACAGGCTTGGAGGGCCTCGGGGCCTGTTCCTGTGCCCCCCCCCCCCCCCATTAATCCAGAAACCCAGCTAGTGTTCTGGGGATCCGGGTTCGAATCCCGCCACGGCAGATGGTGGAATTTGAATTCAATAAAAAAAAATATCTGGAATTAAGAATCTACTGATGACCCATTGTCGGAAAAACCCATCTGGTTCACTAATGTCCTTTAGGGAAGGAAACAAAGATGAGTGGGAAAGCGAATTGCGTGGAGGATGCGGAAAGTCTGCAGAGAGATTTGGATAGGCTAAGTGAGTGGGCGAGGATCTGGCAGATGGAGTATAACGTTGACAAGTGTGAGGTTATCCACTTTGGAAGGAATAGTAGTAAAATGGACTATTATTTAAATGGTGAAAAATTACAACATGCTTCTGTGCAGAGGGACCTGGGGGTCCTTGTGCATGAATCGCAAAAACTCAGTTTGCAGGTGCAGCAGGTGATCAAGAAGGCAAATGGAATGTTGGCCTTTATCGCGAAGGGGATGGAGTATAAAAGCAGGGAGGTCTTGCTGCAATTGTACAAGGCACTGGTGAGGCCGCAACTAGAGTACTGTGTGCAGTTTTGGTCCCCTTATTTGCGGAAGGATATATTGGCCTTGGAGGGAGTACAGAGAAGGTTCACCAGGTTGATACCGGAGATGAGGGGATTAGTTTGAGGAGAGATTGAGTAGATTGGGCCTGTACTCGTTGGAGTTTAGAAGGCTGAGGGGAGATCTTATAGAGACATATAGATAATGAAGGGGTGAGACAGGGTAGAGGCAGAGAGATTCTTTCCACTTAGAAAGGAAACAAGAACTAGAGGACACAGCCTCAAAATAAGGGGGAGTCAGTTTAAAACAGAGTTGAGGAGGAACAACTTCTCTCAGAGGGGAGTGAATCTCTGGAATTCTCTGCCCATTGAAGCAGTGGAGGCTACCTCGTTAAATATGTTTAAGTCACAGGTAGATAGATTCCTGATCAATAAGGGAATTAAGGGTTATGGGGAACGGGCAGGTAAGTGGAACTGAACCCACTATCGGATCAGCCATGATCTTATCGAATGGTGGGGCAGGCTCGAGGGGCTAGATGGCCTACTCCTGCTCCTATTTCTTATGTTCTTAAATTCTGCCGTCGTTACCCGGTCTGGCCTACATGTGACTCCAGAACCACAGCAATGTGGTTGACTCTCAACCGTCCTCAGGCAACTAGGGATGAGCAATAAATGCTGGCCCAGCCAGTGACGCCCATGTCCCACGAATGAATACAAAAAAATGTAAATATTTTTTGTCTTTTCTCTGTTGCAGTGCTGCAGAGTACAATGTCGGAGCTGGAGGTTTGGGTGCAATCGCAAGAGAAAGAGATTAAAAATCACCTGAACAAGTTGCAGGAAGTACAGTCGCACCTGGAGAGATCTAAAGCAGAGCTGGCAACGAAAGAGCAAGCTCTGAGCCAGTGCAGGGATCACCTAATGAAAGCCACCATGCAGCAGGAGCAGACCAGCAGCAAGGTTGGACATCCCTTGGCAGTGGAGTTCTACTTAACCCCATGCATTGCCCTGAGGGGAATTTCACAGTAACTTCATTGCAGTGTTAATGTAAGCTTTGTGACTCATGAACAAACTTTGGGGACAGCACGGTGGCGCAGTGGGTTAGCACTGTTGCCTCACAGCACCGGGGAGCCGGGTTCGATTCCCAGCTTTGGGTCACTGTCTGTGTGGAGTTAGCTCATTCTCCCCCCCCGTGTCTGCGTGGGTTTCCTCCCACAGTCTGAAAGACGTGCTGGTTCGGGTGGATTGGCCACGCTAAATTCTCCCTCAGTGTAACCCGAACAGGCGCCGGAGTGTGGCGACTAGGGGATTTTCACAGTAACTTCATTGCAGTGTTAATGTAAGCCTTGTGACTAATAAATAAATTTTGGGGGCGGCATGGTGGCACAGTGGGTTAGCACTGCTGCCTCTCAGCGCTTGGTACCTGGGTTCGATTCCCGGCTTGGGTCACTGTCTGAGCGGAGTTTGCACGTTCTCCGCATGTCTGCGTGGGTTTCCTCCGGGTGCTCCGGTTTCCTCCCACAGTCCGAAAGACGTGCTGGTTAGGTGCTAAATTCTCCCTCCGTGTAACCCGAACAGGTGCCGGAGTGTGGGCGACGAGGGGATTTTCACAGTAACTTCATTGCAGTGTTAATGTAAGCCTTACTTGTGACTAATAAATTAACTTTTAACTTTTACTTTACTTTGACCTCTGAGCACAAAGCTGAGTATAACGGTCAGGAGGGCCTGTGTGAATGAGTGATTTGCAGAATTAGATACTGAGCTTTAGTCTCTGGGGCCTAGATTCAAAACCAATTTATATTCAATGGGATGAAAGTTTTCCCTGCCCACCTTCTCCATTTGTTGCTGCAGGAATTCATTACAAAGGGTGCTTGGTGCAGGCTCGTTGGAGTTGCTGCTGAACGTGGAGCCACACGTGGAGCCATTGGAGTGTCCGTCAGTTTGAACTGAGTGGGCAGTCTTGCTGGAGGAAGCCACAGGAATAGAATCCTACAGTGCAGAAGGAGGCCATTCGACCCATCGAGTCTGCACCGACCACAATCCCACCCAGGCCCTATCCCCGTAACCCTACTTAACCTGCACATCTTTGGACACTCGGGGGGGCAATTTAGCATGGCCAATCCACCTGACCTGCACATCTTTGGACACTAAGGGGCAGTTTAGTGCGGCCAATCCACCTAACCTGCACATCTTTGGACACTAAGGGACAATTTAGCATGGCCAATCCACCTAACCCGCACATCTTTGGATACTAAGGGACAATTTAATATGGCCAATCCACCTGACCTGCACATCTTTGGACACTAAGGGGCAGTTTAGTGCGGCCAATCCACCTAACCTGCACATCTTTGGACACTAAGGGACAATTTAGCATGGCCAATCCACCTAACCTGCACATCTTTGGACACTAAGGGGCAGTTTAGTGCGGCCAATCCACCTAACCTGCACATCTTTGGACACTAAGGGACAATTTAGCATGGCCAATCCACCTAACCTGCACATCTTTGGACACTAAGGGGCAGTTTAGTGCGGCCAATCCACCTAACCTGCACATCTTTGGACACTAAGGGACAATTTAGCATGGCCAATCCACCTAACCTGCACATCTTTGGACACTAAGGGACAATTTAGCATGGCCAATCCACCTAACCTGCACGTCTTTGGACACTAAGGGACAATTTAGCATGGCCAATCCACCTAACCTGCACATCTTTGGACACTAAGGGACAATTTAGCATGGCCAATCCACCTAACCTGCACATCTTTGGACACTAAGGGACAATTTAGCATGGCCAATCCACCTAACCTGCACATCTTTGGACACTAAGGGACAATTTAGCATGGCCAATCCACCTAACCCGCACATCTTTCGGACTGTGGGAGGGAAACCGGAGCACCCGGAGGAAACCCACGCAGACACGGGGGGGAAAACGTGCAGACTCCACACAGACAGTGACCCGAGGCTGGGAATCAAACCCGGATCCCTGACACAGTGAGGCAGCGGCGCTAACCCACCGTGCCGGCCCAAACCCTTGAATGTGTTCAATGCTGAGTTAGACACAGATTTTTGATCCAGAAAGAAATCAGTGGTTATGGGGTTGGGGGTGGGGGCAGACAGGAAGGTAGAGTTGAGATCATTGTTGTAAGGTTTCGGAGGGTAGATCTTATTAAGGTATTCGTGTGCTTGGTTATGTTATAAAGGGGAGGGTGACTCCTCCTCTGAGAACTAACACCAAACACCCAAAGAGGAGTACTTCGCATTATAATCTGCAAAAGGTCTGTGCGGCGTGGTGTGACCTGCTCTTCAGCAACCCCTAGTGGTTAAATACAAAATAAATCCCTGACACACACTCTAAAATCAACACGTTGGTGATTCATTTTTCTTTCTTCTTGCCAGTGTGCAATTCTGGAGCAGAAGTTGAAGCAGGTTTCCGAGGACCTGAGCTGCCAAAGACAGAACGCTGAAAGTGTTCGACGCCAGATGGAGCAAAAGTCTAAGGACAAGGAGAAAGAACACCAGCAGGTTAGAATAAGCACAGCCACTTGCACCAACGCGTTATCTTAATCTTTCAGTCGCTGACCACTTCGCGCTCTTGCAGTGCACTGCAGTTGCCTCCACCTCACAAACTCTTCAGTTTGTGAAGGGGTGGGGGGCAGTGGCGTAGTGACATTGCCACTGGACTAGGAATCCAGGAGACCCAGGGAAACACTCTGGGGGACCTGGGTTCGAATCCCGCCACGGCGGATGGCGGAATTTGAATTCAGTTTTTTTAGAAAAAAAATCTGGAATTAAGAATCCACTGATGACCCACCCATTGTCGATTGTCGGAAAAACCCATCTGGTTCAGAGAAAGAGAAACCCTACAGTACAGAAAGAGGCCATTCGGCCCATCGTGTCTGCACCGACCACAATCCCACCCAGGCCCTACCCCCATATCTTACCCACTAATCCCTCTAATCTACGCATCCCAGGACTCTAAGGGGCAATTTTTTTTTTAACCTGGCCAATCAACCTAACCCGCACATCTTTGGACTGTGGGAGGAAACCGGAGCACCCGGAGGAAACCCACGCAGACACGAGGAGAATGTGCAAGCTCCACACAGACAGTGACCCGAGCCGGGAATCGAACCCAGGCCCCTGGAGCTGTGAAGCAGCAGTGCTAACCCACTGCGCTACCGTGCCGCCCCATAAATCAAATATTTTTTTATTGAATCCAAATTCCACCATCTGCCGTGGCGGGATTCGAACCCGGGTCCCCCCAGAACATTAGCTGAGTTTCTGGATTAATAGTCTAGCGATAATACCACTAGGCCATCGCCTTCCCCAATGTCACCTTCCCCACCTTCACTAATGTCCTTTTAGGGAAGGAAATCTGCCGTCCTTACCCGGTCTGGCAGAACCCTCAAGAGTATTGATAGGCAAAGGGATCTGTGCGTACAGGTACACAGGTCACTGAAAGTGGCAACGCAGGTGGAGAAGGTTGTCAAGAAGGCATACGGCATGCTTGCCTTCATCGGCCGGGGCATTGAGTTTAAAAATTGGCAAGTCATGTTGCAGCTTTATAGAACCTTAGGCCACACTTGGAATATAGTGTTCAATTTTGGTCGCCACACTACCAGAAGGATGTGGAGGCTTTGGAGAGGGTATGGAAAAGATTTACCAGGATGTTGCCTGGTATGGAGGGCATTAGCTATAAGGAGAGGTTGGAGAAACTTGGTTTGTTCTCACTGGAACGACAGAGGTTGAGGGGGCGACCTGATAGAAGTCTACAAGATTATGAGGGGCATGGACAGAGTGGATAGTCAGAAGCTTTTTCCCCAGCGTGGAAGAGTCAATTACTAGGGGGCATAGGTTTAAGGTGCGAGGGGCAAGGTTTAAAGGAGATGTACGAGGCATGTTTTTTACACAGAGGGTGGTGGGTGCCTGGAACTCGCTGCCGGGGGAGATAGTGGAAGTGGATACAATAGTGACTTTTAAGGGGCATCTGGACAAATGCATGAATAGAGGGATACGGTCGCCGGAAGGGTACGGGGTTTTAGTTCAGTCGGGGCAGGACGGTCGGTGCAGGCTTGAAGGGCCTGTTCCTGTGCTGTAATTTTCTTTGCTGTGGCTCTGGAGTCACATTTACAATCTGGTTGACTCTCAAATGCCCTCAGAGATGGGCAATAAGTGCTGGCCCAGCCTGCGATGTCCACATCCCATGTACAAATTTTGAAAAAGAATTTGTACATCAATATCCAATTTCTTTGAGCCGAGAGCCAGCACTGCGTCACACTCTTCACCGATTCCACTTGGGTGATTGGAGGAGGTAAATGGGGTTCCGAGTTGGAGTCAAGATGACGCATCCTGCGCTGCAATACGGTCCCTCTGGCACCCACAGTGCTCCGTTATCTCTCGCTGTTCCTGTGGAAACCAGGACTGAGAGTAGCAGTGGGCACTGCCTGGCGCTGTTAAGCAAAGATTCCCAGATTTGTAATTTCCAGCACTGCGTGGGGGTGGCTGGGAGTGGGAGTCCCGGCTGATTTATAAAAAAAAATATTATTTGCCTTTTTCCCCCCCCCCCGCTTCCTAATCCTTACTGAGTGCATTTCGAATGCCCGGCTGATCTTCAGGCTGAAATTGGGTTTTTCCACAACAGAACGGACTCTGGTACGTGGCCTGTGGGGAAGTATGTGCTGGACTGCTTTCTGAGGCGTCTTTTATCAATGCTGACAGCTTGTCTTCGCGGGTGACAAGAATCCAGGAGGCTAGCGTTTGCTTCTCGTAATACGGTGCACCCATGCATCACACCCTTTTTTAAAATTCTTTTTTAAAAATTCATTCATGGGACACGGGCGTCGCTGGCTGGGCCAACATTTATTGCCCATCCCTAGTTGCCCGAGGCCAGTTGAGAGTCAACCACATTGCTGTGGATCTGGAGCCACATGTAGGCCAGACCAGGGTAAGGACGGCAGATTTCCTTCCCTAAAGGACATTAATGATGATGATGTGGAGATGCCGGCGTTGGACTGGGGTGGGCACAGTAAGTCGTTTAAAGTCCAGCAGGTTTATTTGGTATCACGATCCCAAATAAACCTGTTGGACTGTAACCCGGTGTTGTGAGACTACTTACTGTGGACATTAGTGAACCAGATGGGTTTTTCCTGACAATGGGTCATCAGTAGATTCTTATTTCCAGATATTTCTTATTGAATTCACATTCCACCAGCTGCCGTGGCGGGATTCGAAACCGGGTTCCCCAGAACATTAGCTGAGTTTCTGCATTAATAGTCTAGTGATAATATCACCAGGCCATCGCCTCCCCAGTTCTATTATTCAGCGTTAATGACAGCTAACTGGTGAGTGACCAATTAAAAGTGTTTTGTGATATCTCTCCCCCCCCCTCACCCCACATTACAGGAGCTGTCAGAGCAGCAACGTGCGTACCGTAACCTCGAGCATCAGTGCAAACAGGAGAAAAACCAACTCAACCAAGAGATCCAGAAGCTGAAGAGTGAGCACCTGGCTTTACAATCTACAATCGATAAGGTAAGAGGACAAAGAAAATTACAGCACAGGAACAGGCCCTTCGGCCCCTCCAAGCCTGCACCGACCATGCTGCCCGACTTAACTAAAACCTCCAACTCTTCCAGGGACCATATCCCTCCGTTCCCATCCTATTCATGTATTTGTCCAGGCACCTCTTAAAAGTCACTATCGGGCAGCATGGTGGCACAGTGACCCGGGTTTGTTTCCCGACTTGGGTCACTGTCTGTGCGGAATCTGCAGGTTCTCCCTGTGTCTGCGTGGGTTTCCTCCGGTTTCCTCCCACAGTCCAAAGATGTGCAGGTTAGGTGGATTGGCCATGCTCAATTGCCCCTTAGTGACAGCGGGGGGGCTAGCTAGGGTAAATGCAGGGGGTTGTGGGGAAATGGCCTGGGTGGGATTGTGGTCAGTGCAGACTCGATGGACCACATGGCTTCCTGCACTGTAGGATTCTATGTATCTGCTTCCACGACCTCCCCAGCAGTGAGTTCCAGACACCCACTAACCTCTGTGTAAAAAAAAAAGACTTGCCTTGTACATCTCCTTTAAACCTTGCCCCTCACTCCTTAATTGCCCCCTATTAATTGACTCTTCCACCCTGGGAAAAAGCGTCTGACTATCCACTCTGTCCATGCCTCTCATAATCTTGTAGACTTCTATCAGGTCGCCCCTCAACCTCCGTCACTCCAGTGAGAACAAACCAAGTTTCTCCAACCTCTCCTCATCGCTAAGTTAAAAATTTATTTATTGGTCACAAGTAGGCTTACATTAACACTACAATGAAGTTACTGTGCAATTCCCCTAGTTGCCACACTCCGGCGCCTGTTCGGGTCAATGCACCCTAACCAGCACGTCTTTCAAACTGTGGGAGGAAACTGGAGCACCCGGAGGAAACCCACGCAGACACGGGGAGAGCGTGCAAACTCCACACAGACAGTGACCCAAGCCAGGAATCAAACCCGGATCCCTGGCGCTGTGAGGCAGCAGTGCTAACCCACTGTGCCGGCTAATACTGTTAATACCCTCCAAACAAGGCAACGTCCTGGTAAATCTTTTCTGCACTCTCTCCAAAGCCTCCATATCCTTCTGGTGGTGTGGCGACCAGAATCAAACACTATATTTTCCAAGTGCGGCCGAACTAAGGTTCTATAAAGGCTGAAACATAGAAAAACTACAGCACAAACAGTCCCTTCGGCCCACAAGTTGTGCTGAACACATCCCTACCTTCTAGACCTACCTATAACCCTCCATCCTATTAAGCTCCATGTACTCATCCAGGAGTCTCTTAAAAGACCCTATTGAGTTCGCCTCCACCACCACTGACGGCAGCCGATTCCACTCGCCCACCACCCTCTGTGTGAAAAACTTCCCCCTAACATTTCCCCTGTACCTACCCCCCAGCACCCTAAACCTGTGTCCTCTCGTAGCAGCCATTTCCACCCTGGGAAAAAGCCTCTGAGAGTCCACCCGATCTATGCCTCTCAACATCTTATATACCTCTATTAGGTCTCCTCTCATCCTTCGTCTCTCCAAGGAGAAAAGACCGAGCTCCCTCAGCCTATCCTCATAAGGCATGCCACTCAATCCAGGCAACATCCTTGTAAATCTCCTCTGCACCCTTTCAATCTTTTCCACACCCTTCCTGTAATGAAGCGACCAGAACTGAGCACAGTACTCCAAGTGGGGTCCGACGAGGGTCTTATATAGCTGCATCATTATCCCCGGACTCCTAAACTCAATCCCTCGATTGATAAAGGCCAGCACACCATACGCCTTCTTAACCACCTCCTCCACCTGCGGGGCCGATTTTAGAGTCCTATGGACCCGGACCCCAAGATCCTTCTGATCCTCTACAGTACTAAGAGTCTTTCCCTTTGACTTGCCAATTTTTAAAACTCAGTGCCCTGGCCAATGAAGGGAAGCATACCGTATGCCTTCTTGACTACTTTCTCCACCTGCGATGCCACTTTCGGTGACCTGCGTACCTATACGCCCAGATCCCTAAGCTAAGGTGACTGAAATCGCGCGCAAGCCTTTTAAAGGAGTTTAATGATCGGCTTCACTTTTTTATGACTGAGCCATAATTGGTGGAGTTACGGAGCTTTGTGTGAAACTGTGGATCGGCCTCCATCCTGGTCCGGTCTTTGTTGGACGATCTCAGCCCACCAGCAGGGAGGGAGATTTTTTTTTAACCTTAAATTACCATGTGCTGTTTAGCGGAAAATAACTTTTAATTTAGTGCAGAACCTTCATGTAAAATGTTTGCGGGTGGCATGGTGGCACAGTGGTTCGCACTGCTGCCCCACCTACTGCCTCACAGTAGCGCTCCCCACTGTGAGGAAGGGTCACCGACTGCGTGGGGTCTGCACGTTCTCCCCGTGTCTGCGTGGGTTTCCTCCGGGTGCTCCGGTTTCCTCCCACAGTCCAAAGATGTGCAGGTTAGGTGGATTGGCCATGCTAAATTCTCCCTCAGTGTCCAAAGATGTGTCGGTTAGATGGTTTAGCTGCGGTAAATGCGTGGAGTTGCAGGGATACGACGGGGAGAAGGGCCTGGGTAAGACTCTCTTTCAGAGAGTTGGTGCAGACACGATGGGCTGAATGGCCTCCTTCTGCACTGTCGGGATTCTATACTTTAACCTTTGCCGGTTTTTGTTCAGATGTTGTTGACAAATGGGCTGGATGAAATTACTGGGGATTTTCAGATAAGAACATAAGAAATAGGAGCAGGAGTAGGCCATCTAGCCCCTCGAGCCTGCCCCGCCATTCAATAAGATCATGGCTGATCTGAAGTGGATCAGTTCCACTTACCCGCCTGCTCCCCATAACCCTTAATTCCCTTATTGATCAGGAATCCATCTATCGGTGATTTAAACATATTCAACGAGGTAGCCTCCACCACTTCAGTGGGCAGAGAATTCCAGAGATTCACCACCCTCTGAGAGAAGAAGTTCCTCCTCAACTCTGTCCTAAACTGACCCCCCTTTATTTTGAGGCTGTGCCCTCTAGTTCTAGCTTCCTTTCTAAGTGGAAAGAATCTCTCCATCTCTACCCTATCCAGCCCCTTCATTATCTTATAGGTCTCTATAAGATCCCCCCTCAGCCTTCTAAATTCCAACGAGTACAAACCCAATCTGCTCAGTCTCTCCTCATAATCAACACCCCTCATCTCCGGTATCAACCTGGTGAACCTTCTCTGCACTCCCTCCAAGGCCAATATATCCTTCCGCAAATAAGGGGACCAATACTGCACACAGTATTCCAGCTGCGGCCTCACCAATGCCCTGTACAGATGCAGCAAGACATCTCTGCTTTTATATTCTATCCCCCTTGCGATATACTTAAAGTTTATTTATTAGTGTCACAAGTCGGCTTCCATTAACACTGCAATGAAGTTACTGTGAAAATCCCTCAGTCGCCACACTCCAGCGCCTGTTCGGGTTGCACTGAGGGAGAATCTAGCACCTAACCTGTGCATCTTTGATCACTCGGGGTCAATTTAGCACGGCCAATCCACCTAATCTGCATATCTTTGGAGTGTGGGAGGAAACCGGAGCACTCGGAGGAAACCCACGCAGAACGGGCAATTGGGGGGGCGGGGGAGAACGTGCAGACTCCGCACAGACAGTGACCCAAGGCTGGGAATCGAACTCGGGTCCCTGGCGCTGTGAGGCAGCGGCGCTAACCCACTGTGCCACCGCGCCGCCCCCACTTGTAGATCTTGTGGACGTCCTGACCTCAGCCAAAAAAAAAAAGCAACATTTTCTCAGCCGTGTAGTCTGCCGGGATGGTGCTTTGAGCTTGTCCAGCTTCTTTCTGACAGATGGCAGCACGGAAACAGCTGGCGGACAGGGAGTTGGAGGAAGTCAAGGCTAATTTTCACTGCGCTGAGAAGGAACTGGAAAGCCGCCAGAGGAAGGGGGACAATCTGCAGAAAAGTCTCCAGGTGATGTTACTGTGTTGAAGGAAACCTCCCTTTTGGAATTTCTGGGTTCTCTACTGTTCGGAGCGCAGAGACTGGAGTACGCTAATCGACACTGCGGATAGTTGGGAACCTGTCTCGGGGGCAGGGAATTCATATGGTGTTCGTGGAAGTGGAAATGAATAGGGTTGGGAAGCATTTTCCGATCAGGGCCAGTGTGATCTCCTGGACTCGTTTCGATCGCCTCAGGGGGTCGGAGAGGAATTTCCCAGATTTTTTCTTTTCCCCATATTGGCCCTGGGGTTTTCACTCTGGGTTTTCGCCTCTCCCTGGAGATCACATGGTCTGGAATGGGGGGGTGGGGGTGAGTTAATAGGTTGTGATGAACAAAGCATCGTAGCTGTGAGGGACAGCTCGATATTAGGATGTAGATAGGCTAGAAAATTGGGCGGGGATCCTGGATTCAGGATTCAATCCTGGACCGGGGAGCGGCGCGGGCTTGGAGGGCCGAAGGGCCTGTTCCTGTGCTGTATTGTTCTTTGTTCTTTGACCCCTGGAATCAGTTACACCATTCGATTAGATCTGCGACCTTGATCCCTATGTCTGCTTTTGCCCCTTATCCCTTAACTTTGATTTATCAAAAATCCACTGACCTCTGATTGAAAATGAACAACTGACCTACCATCAGTTGCAGTTTGTTGAATGTGTTACAAACTCCTCCCACCCTCCGCTCCTGAAAGGTCTGGCTGCAAAATTTAGACTATGTCCTGTATTCCTAGGCTCCCCAACCAGTGGAAATACTTTCTCTCTATCTGTTCCCCTTTAATATCAAAGAACAAAGAACAGTACAGCACAGGAACAGGCCCTTCGGCCCTCCAAGCCTGCGCCGGTCAAGTTTACTATTTAAGAACAAAGAACAATACAGCACAGGAACAGGCCCTTCGGCCCTCCAGGCCCGTGCCGCTCCCTGGTCCAAACTAGACCATTCTTTTGTATCCCTCCGTTCCCACTCCGTTCATATGGCTATCTAGATAAGTCTTAAACGTTCCCAGTGTGTCCGCCTCCACCACCTTGCCCGGCAGCGCATTCCAGGCCCCCACCACCCTCTGTGTAAAATATGTCCTTCTGATATCTGTGTTAAACCTTCTCCCACCCCCCCCCCCCCCCCCCCCCCTTCACCTTGAACCTATGACCCCTCGTGAACGTCACCACCGACCTGGGGAAAAGCTTCCCACCGTTCACCCTATCTATGCCTTTCATAATTTTATACACCTCTATTAAGTCTCCCCTCATCCTCCGTCTTTCCAGGGAGAACAACCCCAGTTTACCCAATCTCTCCTCATAACTAAACCCCTCCATACCAGGCAACATCCTGGTAAACCTCTTCTGTACTCTCTCCAAAGCCTCCACGTCCTTCTGGTAGTGTGGCGACCAGAACTGGACGCAGTATTCCAAATGCGGCCGAACCAACGTTCTATACATCTGCAACATCAGACCCCAACTTTTATACTCTATGCCCCGTCCTATAAAGGCAAGCATGCCATATGCCTTCTTCTCCACCTGTGACGTCACCTTCAAGGATCTGTGGACTTGCACACCCAGGTCCCTTATCGTATCTACACCCTTTATGGTTCTGCCATTTATCGTATAGCTCCTCCCTACATTATTTCTACCAAAATGCATCACTTCGCATTTATCAGGATTGAACTCCATCTGCCATTTCTTTGCCCAAATTTCCAGCCTATCTATATCCTTCTGTAGCCTCTGACAATGCTCCTCACTATCTGCAAGTCCTGCCAATTTTGTGTCGTCCGCAAACTTACTGATCACCCCAGTTACACCTTCTTCCAGATCATTTATATAAATCACAAACAGCAGAGGTCCCAATACAGAGCCCTGCGGAACACCACTAGTCACAGGCCTCCAGCCGGAAAAAGACCCTTCCACTACCACCCTCTGTCTTCTGTGACCGAGCCAGTTCTCCACCCATCTAGCCACCTCCCCCTTTATCCCATGAGATCCAACCTTTTTCACCAGCCTACCATGAGGAACTTTGTCAAACGCTTTACTAAAGTCCATATATTTAAACCAACCACTTATATCCCTCTGTTTACCATCTGTTCATGCGCCTACCAGGATAAGTCTTAAATGTGGTTCATGTAACTGCCTCAACTATCTCACTTGGCAGCGCATTCCAGGCCTCCACCACCCTCTGTGTAAAAACAAAACTTCCCCCCACACATCTCCACTGAACCTTTTCCCCCCCCTTATCTTAAACTTGTGCCTCGTGAAATCTTCAGTCAGATCAACCTCCCCCACCTTCTAAATTCCATGAAACAGAATCTACATTTGTGTAATCGCAAATATTATTCTGGTAATTATTCTTGTGAACCTACGCAATACTCCCACCTGAGATAAAGCTTTTAAAAGTTTGTTTATTAGCCACAAATAAGTTTTACATTAACTCTGCAATGAACTGACTATGAAAATCCCCTAGTCGCCCACACACCCCGGCACCTGTTCGGGTCAATGCACCCTAACCCAGCACCATCATAAGGATGAGAAAAACATTTCGGAATGTGGGAGGAAACCGGAGCACCCGGAGCGTTGGGGACTGCAGGAAGCCTTGCTGCTGAGTGGATACACAGCATGAGAAGTCAGGGTTGGCTACTTGCATTGCTGCCTCACAGCGCCAGGGACCCAGGTTCGATTTCTAGGCTTGGGTCACTGTCTGTGTGGAGTTTGCACGTTCTCCCCGTGTCTGCGTGGGTTTCCTCCGGGTGCTCCGGTTTCCTCCCACAGTCCAAAGATGTGCCGGTTAGGTGGATTGGTCATGCTAAATGGCCCCTTAGTGTCAGGTGGATTAGCAGGGTAAATACTTGGGGTTGCGGAGATAGGGCCTGGTTGGAATTGTGGTCCGTGCAGGCTTGATGGGCCAAATTTAAGACCATGAAAAGGATGTGCTGGCCTTGGAAAGGCTCCAGAGGAGGTTCACAAGAATGATCCCTGGAATGAAGAGCTTGTCGTACGAGGAACGGTTGAGGACTCTGGGTCTGTACTCGATGGAGTTTAGAAGGATGAGGGGAGATCTTATTGAAACTTACAGGATACTGTGAGGCCTGGATAGAGTGGACGTGGAGAGGATGTTTCCACTAGTAGGAAAAACCAGAACCAGAGGGCACAACCTCAGGCTAAAGGGACGATCATAGATTCATAGAAACCCTACAGTGCAGAAGGAGGCCATTCGGCCCATCGAGTCTGCACCGACCACAATCCCACCCAGGCCCTACCCCCACATATTTACCCGCTAATCCCTCTAACCTACGCATCTCAGGATTCTAAGGGGCAATTTTTAACCTGGCCAATCAACCTAACCCGCACATCTTTGGACTGTGGGAGGAAACCCGAGCACCCGGAGGAAACCCACGCAAACACGAGGAGAATGTGCAAACTCCACGCAGACAGTGACCCGAGCCAGGAATCGAACCCGGGACCCTGGAGCTGTGAAGCAGCAGTGCTAACCCACTGTGCTACCGTGCCGCCTTTAAAACAGAGATGAGGAGGAATTTCTTCAGCCAGAGAGTGGTGAATCTGTGGAACTCTTTGCCGCAGAAGGCTGTGGAGGCCGGGTCATTGGGTGTCTTTAAGACAGAGATAGATAGGTTCTTGATTAATAAGGGGATCAGGGGTTATGAGGAAGAGGCAGGAGAATGGGGATGAGAAAAATATCAGCCATGATTGAATGGCGGAGCAGACTCGATGGGCCGAGTGGCCTAAGTCTGCTCCTATGTCTTATGGTCTTAAATGGCCTCCTTCTGCACTGTGGGATTCTACCTGTGTCTTGGTTCAATGCAGACATATGAGACGCTTCCCCTTCACTGATAACGTACGCTTTCCTTAAAAAAAGGTGTTCCTGGTGCAGCAGCATGAGACAGCAGTACGGCCTGAGATTCGTATAGCCAGCTCTTGTGGGAGGGACTGAGGAAGTTGGATTATAGAGCAATGTTGTTGGAGAATTGGGAGCGGGTATCAAGCCTGCCCTCATTGCCCAACAAGCGGTGCAGGGGAAAGGAATAGAAACGTAGAAGATAGGAGCAGGAGGAGGCCATTCGGCCCTTCCGGCCTGCTCCGCCATTCATCGCCATCATGGCTTATCGTCCAACTCAATAGCCTCATCCTGCTTTCTCCCCATAACCTTTGACCCCGTTCGCCCCCAAAGTGCTATATCCAGCCGCCTCTGGAATACATTCAATGTTTTGGCATCAACTACTTTGGCTAGGTATAGCACTTGGGGCGAATGGGATCAAAAGGTATGGGGAGAAAGTGGGATTAGGCTCCTGAGTTAGACGATCAGCCATGATAATGAATAGCAGAGAAGGCTCGACGGGCCGAATGGCCTCCTCCTGCTCCTATCTTCTATGTAATGAATTCCACAGGCTCCCCGGGTGAAGAAATGTCTCCTCACCTCCGTCCTAAATGGTCTACCCCGAATCCTCAGACTGTGACCCCTGGTTCTGGACTCCCCCCCACCATCGGGAACATCCTCCCTGCGTCTACCCTGTCCAGTCCTGTTAGAATTTTAGAATAAGGATAGGGTGGGAAGGAGAAAAGGAGCAGCAGGGGCAGCCTGTTTGACTTTCACCCAAGGTTGTGTGCCGGTGTCTAATGCGTTGCTATGACATCTAGGTTATTGATGTCTGGGATTGTTGGGAGGTGCATCGACAGCGGTTTCCAGAGTAACCCCGCTCATCTTCTTCACTTCCTGTTTGTGACTTTTTCCCCCTCATAGGAAGCGCTGAAGGAGAAAGACCGTTTCAGCAGCTGGCAAGACCAAAGCACCCAGAGAATCACGCACCTCGAAGCACAGCTGAAAAGGCTGGAGAAACAGCTAATTCTGAGTCAGAGGTCAAGAGATGAAATCAAAAGTGAGACTCTTGCGTAAACAGTATCTGTAGTTCTCCCCCAATGCATGCATGTTCCCTCATAAAGTTGTTGAATAAGAGTAACAGTAGTTTAGAGTGTTAAACTCTGGCCCTTCAACTCAAGTTGGATCATAGAATCCCTACAGTGCAGAAGGAGGCCATTCGGCCCATCGAGTCTCCACCGACCACAATCCCACCCAGGCCCTATCCCCTTGACCCCACCTTGCTAGTCCCCCTGACACCAAGGGGCAATTTAGCATGGGCAATCAACCTAACCCGTACATCTTTGGAGTGTGCGAGGAAACCCGTGCAGACACGGGGAGAACGTGCAAACTCCACAGTGGCCAGAGGCTGGAATTGAACCCGGGTCCCTGGCGCTCTGAGGCAGCAGTGCTAGCCACCGTGCCGCGAATGTCAGGCTCTCTTTCTGAATGGCTAGTAAAATAGCAGAAGGGGGGGGCCTTAGTGCTGTGCCCATTAGTCAGAGACCACCTCAATCACTTGACTGATGCTCTCACTCCTGGTCTCCCACCGGTTTGGAGGTTTCGTCTTGTCGCACTGGGGTAGGACAGGGCAGTCTGCTATTTGTACTCACCTGCCCATTAACACGCTGACTCCATCTAACAAGCCTGTGTCCTTTGTCAATGGGGGAAAGAGCCCATAAAAGAGCATTTTAATGGCAAGAGATAGCTGGACTTGCAGATAGCGAAGAGCATTGTCGGGCAATACAAGAGGATATAGATAGGCTGGAAAATTGGGCGGAGAGGTGGCAGATGGAGTTTAATCCGGATAAATGCGAAGTGATGCATTTTGGAAGAAATAATGTAGGGAGGAGTTATACAATAAATGGCAGAGTCATCAGGAGTATAGAAACACAGAGGGACCTAGGTGTGCAAGTCCACAAATCCTTGAAGGTGGCAACACAGGTGGAGAAGGTGGTGAAGAAGGCATATGGTATGCTTGCCTTTATAGGACGGGGTATAGAGTATAAAAGCTGGAGTCTGATGATGCAGCTGTATAGAACCCTGGTTAGGCCACATTTGGAGTACTGCGTCCAGTTCTGGTCGCCGCACTACCAGAAGGACGTGGAGGCGTTAGAGAGAGTGCAGAGAAGGTTTACCAGGATGTTGCCTGGTATGGAGGGTCTTAGCTATGAGGAGAGATTGGGTAGACTGGGGTTGTTCTCCTTGGAAAGACGGAGAATGAGGGGAGATCTAATAGAGGTGTACAAGATTATGAAGGGTATAGATAGGGTGAACAGTGGGAAGCTTTTTCCCAGGTCGCAGGTGACGATCACGAGGGGTCACGGGCTCAAGCTGAGAGGGGCGAAGTATAACTCAGATATCAGAGGGACGTTTTTTACACAGAGGGTGGTGGGGGCCTGGAATGCGCTGCCAAGTAGGGTGGTGGAGGCAGGCACGCTGACATCGTTTAAGACTTACCTGGATAGTCACATGAGCAGCCTGGGAATGGAGGGATACAAACGATTGGTCTAGTTGGACCAAGGAGCGGCACAGGCTTGGAGGGCCGAAGGGCCTGTTTCCTGTGCTGTACTGTTCTTTGTTCTTTGTTCTTTGAATCAAGGGATGTCTCTATTACAGTTAACATTGTGCCCATGAGATTACTATCTACTGTTTAGCACACTGGCCTTCATCCGTCAAGGTGTCAAGTATAGGAGTTGGGACATTATGTTACCATTGTATAAGTGGTTGGTGAGGCTGTACTTGGAGTATGGTGTACAGTTTTAGTCACCCTGTTATAGGAAAATCGTTGATAAACTGGAAAGAGTGCAAACGAGATTTACGAGGATATTGCCAGGACTCGGGAGTGGAACGAGCTGCCAGAGAAAGTGGTTGTGGCAGGTGCGATAGCAACATTTAAAAAGCATTTGGATAAGTACACGGATGTAAAAGGATTCTATGATCCAAAGGTGTGCGGGTGAGGTTGATTGGCCATGCTAAAATTGCCCCTTAGTTTCCTGAGATGCGTAGGTTAGAGGGATTAGCGGGTAAAATATCCATGGGGATATGGGGGTAGGGCCTGGGTGGGATTGTGGTCGGTGCAGATTCGATGGGCCGAATGGCCTCTTCCTGCACTGTAGGGTTTCTATGATTCTATGACTAGTGGGTCTGAGTTGCAGGGAGAGGTTGGCCAGACTAGGACTTAAGTCCTTGGAACAGAGGAGAATGAGGGGGTGACCTTATTGAGGTTTATAAAATCATGAGGGGCAAAGATAGGAGAGAATCCCTACGGTGCAGATGGAGGCCCATCGAGTCTGCACCGACCACGATCCCACCCAGGCGCTATTCCCGTAACCTCACATATTTACCCTGCTAATCCCACTGACACTAGGGTCAATTTAGCATGGCCAGTCCACCTAACCTGCACATCTTTGGACTGTGGGAGGAAACCGGAGCACCCGGAGGAAACCCACGCAGACATGTCTGTGTGGAGTTTGCACAGTGAATCTGGGTCTCTCAAGTTGTGAGGCAGCAGTGTTAACCACTGTGCCACCCGGCCGGATGAACGCACATAGCCTTTTTCCCAGGGAAGGGGAATTGAAAACTAGAGGGTGGAGGTTTAAGGTGAGAGGGGGAAAGATTTCAAAGAGAGGCAACTTTTTCACGCAGAGGGTGGTGCGAGTAGGGAATGAGCTGCCAGAGAAAGAGGTTGTGGCAGGTGCGATAGCAGCATTTTAAAAAGCATTTGGATAAGTACACGGATAGGAAAGGATTAGAGCAGTGGTTCCCAAACCTTTTTCACTGGGCCGCACTTTCGGAATAAAAATTTGTTTGTGCAGTGGTTAGCACTGCCGCTTCACAGCTCCAGGGACCCGGGTTCGATTCCCGGCTCGGGTCACTGTCTGTGTGGAGTTTGCACATTCTCCCCATGTCTGCGTGGGTTTCCTCCGGGTGCTCCGGTTTCCTCCCACAGTCCAAAGATGTGCAGGTTAGGTCGATTGGCCAGGTTAAAAATTGCCCCTTAGAGTCCTGAGATGCGTAGGTTAGAGGGATTAGCGGGTAAAATATGTGGGGGTAGGGCCTGGGTGGGATTGTGGTCGGTGCAGACTCGATGGGCCGAATGGCCTCCTTCTGCACTGTAGGGTTTCTATGATAAGAAATACATTCAAAAACAACTCCGAGCTGTGCTTGATTCATAACATAGAACACAACTACTTTATAATATGATCATGGGACATCCAGAAAGTATAAAACAATCACTTTGGAAAAATATCTAATCCATGTTTAAATGTTTCTTTGATTGTCCTTGAATCTTCCCGCCACACTTGCCATCCTCTCTCGCCGCACCAGTGTGGCGCGCCGCACCCTTTGGGAACCACTGGATTAGAGGGATTTGGGTCAACTGCAGGCAATTGGGGGAACACCATGGTCGGCGTGGACCAGTTGGGCCGAAGGGCCTGTTTCCACGCTGTGTTGCTCGATGACTCTACTGAGACATTGGTCAGTTGTAGTGATCATTTGGGCTGTGCTATGTCTAAGTGCAATGCCGTGACAGTAAAGGCAGGTGATAAAGGGATGTTCTTGCTGAGCAACAGACATGTTGTATCGTCATATACAACCTTAACAAGGTTTCTTGTTTTAATTCCAGCTGAGAACCTGACTCTTGCGTCCAAACTGAAAGATCTTCAGCAGAGACTGGATGGTGAATTCCAGCCGACCACCGGGAGCGAGGGTCTTGCCGCGTCGGCCTGCGAGTTGAATAAGGAGGACCAAAATGAGATTGGCGAGTGTGAACTAGCTGAAGAGGGAGACGGCCATCGATCAAACCAGTTTGATGGTGCAGCGACAGTCGTGGGATGGCCGGTGACGGTCGGAGAGGAGAACGTGTTGGACTTGGTGGAAGGAAGTAAACTTGGAGAGTTGGAACCGGTGGTGACGCCTGCTCGCTCGGACCAAGACGGTGGGGCCCACCTGGAGGAAGATCCGAGTTTAAGCACTGGCGTAACATTGGAAGTTGTGCCGGGTGGAGCATCGGGAGAAGCCCGAGGCTCGGAAGGAGCAAGGGATGTATTCCCAGATCCTCGAGAGAAAGCTGGGGTGCGGTTCCAAGAGTTGGGCCAAGAAACGAAGGAAGTGTCCAATGCGGGTGGAGGAGAAAATGCTGTCGTCCCTCGTGAGCCTGCAGAGAAGGGTGACCGGCTTGACCAACCAATCGCGGTGTCTGCACGTCTTGCGCAGCGCGAGGTGGAACTGGACGAGGTGAAAGCGAAAAATCAGCTGCTGCAGCAAGAGCTGGATCACCTGAGACAGGCTCTTGACGGTAAGGTGACCAAAGGCCAGGAGAGCCAACAGACCGTGGCAGAGGCCGAGTGCTCCAGCGCACTGGTTACTCTGCAGGCCGGTCAGATTGGTGGCCTGGAAAAGGAGCTGGAGCACGAGAGGACCAAGGTGGCCAAGCTGCTGGAGGCCAACAAGGGGCTGGAGCTCCAGTGCAGCAGAGTCTCCGAGCTCGCCGGCTCCGGAGGTACAAGATCGGACGAGGACGAAATTCAGGTTCTGCAGGGCGCTGCCTCCAAGAAGATGCGGCTGCTGGAACAGCAGATCGTGGAACTGAACCGGGAAAGGAGCTGCATCGAGGAGATCGCGAAGGCAAATGGCTGGCCGGCTGTCGGTGCCGACGAGAGCAGCGACCTGCTCCTGGAATCTCCGGGGTACAAAGATGTCCGAAGCCGCGAGCTGAACGAGCCCTTGCCAAATCGCCGGTGTTGCGACCCGAGGGAGATGCTGAAGCGGAGGCTGAACGAGGAGAAAACTAATTTCCTGGAAATTGTGAAGGGGTTCGACGGGCGCGGTGACGGGCAAGGCGGTCGGGAGCTCTTCCTGGAGTACTTGAGGCACAAAGTGGCGCAGCAACTCGAGGCCGACCGGCAGACGCTGGAGCGCCGGAAACTTCTGGGTGAACTCGAGCAGAAGTGCAAAGAGCTGGGCGCGGAGAAGGAGCAGGAGGAGCGAGAGAAGAGGCAGGCTGAGGAGCGGTTTGACAGCCTGCAGGCCAAAATTCACAGGGAGACGCAGCAGCTAACGGTGGCCCTGGAAGTCCAGAGTAAGAACATTGAGGGACTTCTCCTGAGCATGGAGGAAAAGGACCAGACCATTCGCGTTTTAACCCAGCGTCTGCAGAACGCTTCCAAGGTTCTGTCGTGCCTCCAGAAGGAGAATTGCAAGCTGAAAGCTAATTTGCAGGAGATATCTGCGCAGAGGCGCACTGAAGACGCGGGTCTCCCCGGGGATGCCGTGCTGGGTCAAACCCGTGGGGCGCAGTTCCCTCTGGCCGAGCAGCAGGGAAATGGTGACGAGCCGTCCATGGGAAGGTTCGGGTCAGGCGAGCAAGCTCCCCCGATAAAGGGCGGGCCTGTCGATGGGACTGTACAAAATTCGGAGGCAGGCCACGATGAAAATGCGTTCGACAACTCCTCGCTCCAATCTACGGAGCACTTGCTTCCCACCCAGGGGGGTCAGTTCGAAGAATTCAAGGTGCCCTCGCTTTCTGCTGTGCGAGAGATGCCAGAAGTGAGGGAGGACCCTGACAAACAGGCCCAGCAGATAATCAAAATCCAAGACAGCCCTGATGCAGAGGCGTCAGCCATGCCAAAGGAGCAGGGGTCAAATTCTTTCTTGACCACCAAGGACAAACCAGAGATGACCTCTGAAGTCAAGCCGGCGTGGCAGAACATAATTCGGCTGACACGGGACGCCGAAGGCACAAGGCTTCATGAGGAACTGGACTGTGTGCAGAGCAATGGCCAGCAGAGCATCAGATGTCCTGATGGTTTTCAGATGAAGATTGGCGAGTTGGAGGAGGAGTTGATGACTCTACGCATCGAGAGATCCCCAGGCGAAACTGAAACGCTAACTGAGGGGGGAGCGAGCGAGATTGCCGACTCCAAACTTGCTCTGCTCCTGGAAGAGCGGCTTTCAGTTGACGAATTGAGAACCGAGGCAGAGCTGATTGAAGAAGTGGAGAGGGTGACCGGCAGGTTGAGCGAAGCCCTCCAGGTTTCTGAAGAGGAACACCGAAAGACGAAAGAATTAAACCTGAAAGCGGTTGGCGCTTTGAACGGGGAGTTAACCTCCGTGCGCGAAAGGTGCGCAGCTCTGGAACGAGAGAGGGAGCAGCTCCGTGCGGAAGTTCGGAAAGCCCAGGAGGCAGCCGGCGACCTGCGGGATGAGAAGGAAGACTTGCTGAACGCACTCCGATCCGGCGAGGCTCTGCTGAGGCAGAGCACCGAAGACGGAAACCGTGTCGAGCGGGAGCTGGTGGCCCTGCGAGAGGGGAAGCGGAAGGTTTCGGCGGACAGCGCCTCCGGTGAAACTGCAAAGGACAGCGACCAGGTGGAGCGGCGCGCGTCGCAGGGGATGCAAAACCAAATGCAGGAGCTGGAAGAAGAATGCAAGGCATTAAAGAGCGCGGTCGCAACTGCAAAGCACTCACAGCAGCAACGTCAGGGGGAGTTGGAGCAAACCCAATCTGAGAAGTCTGAACTACAGAGTCAGGTGTTGTATAATTATTTCTCTCTCCTTTATTTTCCGAATTCTCCCCCATCTTTTCCTGCAGGCTGGCTCTATAGATAGACATGATGTGGAGCTGATCACAGATATCCACCCCATCTGACGAAGGAGCAGTGCTCCGAAAGCTTATGGTATTTGCTACCAAATAAACCTGTTGGACTTTAACCTGGTGTCGTGAGACTCCTTACTGTGTCTATAGATCGATACACCCAAAGAGGCCATTTTCCCCTCGTGTTCTGTTTCAAGACAGAACACTTTTGTCTTTACAGAGCACCTTCCCGTGACCAGGATAGCTCACAGGCAATGAAGTACCTTTTGGAAGTGTGTACTCACTGTTCGCAGTGCAGGAAATAGTTGGTATATTTATTATCCTACCTGTCCCCAATTGCCCGTTTTCACGTGACTGGTTTGCATTTCTCTGGGGCCAAGTCGCGAGTCTTTTTAAGAGCTGCAAGTGATCTGAGGGACTTTGGGGCTGGTAGCATCTGGACTAGCTGTGGGACTCCTGTGGCAGATGCTGCAGGGCGGTAGGTGTGACCTTTTATAAATGTTGAATTCTTTCTGTTAAGTTTTAAAGTTTATTTATTATTGTCACAAGTACGGCTTACATTAACACTGCAATGAAGTTACTGCGAAAGTCCCCTAGCCGCCCTCACTCCGGCACTTGTTCGGGTGAACTGAGGGAGAATTTAGCACGGCCAGTGCTCCTAACCAGCACGTCTTTCGGTAGGAAACCGGAGCACCCGGAGGAAACCCACGCAGATACAGGGGGGGGGGGGGGGGGGGGAGAACGTGCAGACTCCACACAGACAGTGACCCAAACCAGGAATTGAACCCTGGTCCCTGGCACTGTGAGGCAGCAGTGCTAACCCACTGTGTCACCCGTGCTGCCCTTCTGTCATGTTGGAAGGGTTTACAGAACCACAACGCATGTCTACATTGAGACTGTTTGGTGCACGTAGTGAGGGAAGTTAAAATGAGGACAGGTTCACCTTGTCGGGTGATGTAAAAGAGCCCTGTGCCCTATTTCGTAAAGAACAGGAGTTACTAAGTTCCCTGATCAATAATTAACCCTCTGGCACCATCGCTAAAACAGATAATCTGACGGTTTGCTGTTTATGGAAACTTGTTATGCACAAATTGACTGTCATGTGACAACAGTGACAATTTGAAAAGTACTTCATTGGCCATAAACTGCTTTGGGGTGTCTTTTTTTTAAATTAAATGGGGTGAAGGCGCCAGTGGGAGGACCAGCATTTGTTGCCCATCCCTATTTGCCCTTGAACTGAGTGGCTTGCGAGGCAGTAGAGCGTCAACCACATTGCTGTGGATCCGGAGTCACATGTAGGCCAGACCGGGTAAGGACGGCAGATTTCCTTTGTGAACCAGATGGTTTTTGTAATGAAAATCGACAGGAAGATCGATAAACCCATCTTTCTGGGTTTATAATGAATTCAGATTTCACCATCAGCCGTGGTGGGATTCGAACCCGGGTCCCCCAGATCATTACCCTGGGTCTCTGGATTGCTAGTCCAGTGATAACTCCCACTGTGCCAGCGTCTCGCCCTAAGGCCGTGAGATGCACCATATAAATGCTAGCCTTTTTATTCTCCAAAGCAAGCCTCTGTTAGAAGTTATTCTTGGGACAATTTAATTTCTCGTGTGGAAACGCCACATGCATAATTCAGAATGAGTCTTTTTAATCGCATGTCAAAATGTTAATTTACTGTCGCCTAGCTTTTCCCTGCACCCTACCCTCTCCTCCCCGCTGCTGAATTTTTCTTTTGTGTAGTTCCGCAGATGCTGGTAGATCAGTGGCACAGTGGGTTAGCACTGCTGCTTCACAGCTCCAGGGACCCGGGTTCGATTCCCGGCTCGGGTCACTGTCTGTGTGGAGTTTGCACATTCTCCTCGTGTCTGCGTGGGTTTCCTCCGGGTGCTCCGGTTTCCTCCCACAGTCCAAAGATGTGCGGGTTAGGTTGATTGGCCATGCTAAAATTGCCCCTTAGTGTCCTGAGATGCGTAGGTTAGAGGGATTAGTGGGTAAAATATGTAGGGATATGGGGATAGGGCCTGGGTGGGATTGTGGTGCAGACTCGATGGGCCAAATGGCCTCTTTCTGCACTGTAGGGTTTCTATGGTCTCTGTTACCCAGCCCACAATTCCATTCTTTGTGTGTGCATCGGGATGATACCTGTATGGTACTTGATGGTTTGCCAGGCTGGTTCCGGGAATGGCGGGACTGATGTATGAGGAGAGATTGACTCGGTTAGGATTGTTTTCGCTGGAGTTCAGACGAATGAGGGGGGATCTCATAGAGACTTATAAAATTCTAACAGGACTAGACAGGGTAGATGCAGGGAGGATATTCCCGATGGAGGGGGGAGTCCAGAACCAGGGGTCACAGTCTGAGGATTCGGGGTAGACCATTTAGGACGGAGGTGAGGAGACATTTCTTCACCCGGTGAGCCTGTGGAATTCATTCCCACAGGAAGTAGTTGATGCCAAAACACAATGTATTCAAGAGGCGGCTGGATATAGCACTTGGGGGCGAACGGGATCAAAGGTTATGGGGGGAAAGCAGGATTAGGCTATTGAGTTGGGTGATCAGCCATGATGGTGATGAATGGCGGAGCAGGCTCGAAGGGCCAAATGGCCTCCTCCTGCTCCTATCTTCTACGTTTCTGTATTTAGACTGGCTGCCATCACAGGTGACCATGCGCCTCCCCTCGTTAAACTTCCCGGCCGGGTAGCCATTGGGATGTGGAATTCTGACAGATTTTCTCCCCCCCCCTCCAGAGGCACTGAGGACAGATTAATGCCCCAACTTCTCTGCTGTCGAGCTCTGCATAGGCTCTCCTGTGCTGGTGTCACGATAGCTGAGCCATCGCAGGACCGTTCTCTGTTAGATCAGATTCGTTTTGTCTGCAGATTTTCTTTTCGCCCTGTCCACTTATGCTCCTCAAAGTCGAGCTTTTTGCCCATACAAAATTATGACACAGGAACAAGAGTGGTCCATTCGGCCCCCTGACCCTGTCCCACCAGTTAATAAGTTCAGAGCTAACCCGGATTGAGACCTTAACTCCCCTTTCCTGCCTCCTTCCTTTACACCCTCTACCCAAAGTCTTTGACTCCCCCTCCAGTCAAAAAAATGATTCTGATGTGCGGAGCTTGAGCTAGAATTTGACGCAGCATGCGGGTTACCGCTGTTGAATGACCTTTCGTGCCAAATAGGATCACAGTCGCACAGGTTCCCAGTAATAGGTGCACCTTAATCACCCGTCTGAACGCTGCTTGCAGGTTGACCGTCTGCAGAGAGTAGCTGCCCAGCTGAACGAAGAAAAGATGGAACTGCAAGCCAAGCTGAAGCAGTTGGAGAGAAGCCCTGTGGACAAAGAGGAGATTCCCGCTGACGTCATGCGGGAGAATGGCCTTGGTGAAGACCTCCTGCCAGTCAGCAGCCAACAGCAAGGTACCGTGCGAATTACCCTTCACCCGTATTACTCGTTGTCGATTCGGAGCGGCACGGTGGTGCAGTGGTTAACACTGCTGCCTCACAGTGCCAAGGACTCGAGTTCAATTCCAGCCTTGCATGACTGTGTGGAGTTTGCACGTGTCTACGCGAGTTTTCTCCCACACTTGATATGCAGATTAGGTCGATTGGTCATGCTAAACTGACCCTTAGTGTCCAAAGATGTGCAGGTTAGGTGGATTGGCCATGCTAAACTGACCCTTAGTGTCCAAAGATGTGCAGGTTAGGTGGATTGGCCAGGCTAAATTGCCCCTTAGCAACCAAAGATGTGCAGGTTAGATGGATTGGCCATGGTAAATTGCCCCTTAGTGTCCAAAGATGTGCGGGTTAGGTGGATTGGCCGTACTAAATTGCCCCTTAGTGTCAAACGATGTGCAGGTTAGTTGGATTGGCCGTACTAAATTGCCCCTTAGTGTCAAACGATGTGCAGGTTAGTTGGATTGGCCACGCTAAATTGCCCCTTAATGTCCTAACGTGTTGGATTAATTAGCTGTGGTAAATGTGTGGGGATAGGGCCGGGGGCAAATATTCTGTCATAGTCGCGGTGCGGATTCAATGGGCCGAATGGCCTGCTTCTGCACTGTAAGGGTTCTGTTCCAAACGTGGGCTTGGTTTCTGAACCAAGACTGGAAATAAGTCATGGGACGCCCAACGATGTTAACTGTTGCCCTGTCAAGCTGTTGAAGAGACGTCTGCAAGTCTTAGTGCAAATTCCTCGGTTGGTGCAAAGGAAGCTATTCAATCATTTGCCAGTTACACGATTAACCTTGAACGTGTGCAATTCTGAGTGCCTATTAAATACAACATAAGCGTGTAAATGCATTAAAGTCATGATGGCTGTGCCAAAAGATTTAACAGAATGAAACACTTGTTTCCAACCTAACAGAGGGTTCGACCTGTCCATTCATACAGAACGTCAGTGTGCACGTAGAATCATAGAATCACTACAATGCAGAAGGAGGCCATTCGGCCCATCGTGCCTCCGCCAACCACAATCCCACCCAGCCCCTATCTCCATAACCCCATGCATTTACCGTAGCTGGTCCCCCTGACCCTAAGGGGCAATTTTAGCACGGCCAATCCATCTAACCAGCCCATCTTCGGACTGTGGGAGGAAGCCGGGGCACCCGGAGGAAACCCACGCAGACGCGGGGAGAATGTGCAAACTCCACACAGACAGTGACCCGAGCTGGGAATCGAACCCGGGTCCCTGGCGCTGTGAGGCAGCAGTGCCAACCACCATGCCACATGTGAGGTGTCAATGTATAAATAAGTGCCGTTTGTGGTAACTCAAACATCGTAAGGTCAAGGACTGTCTGCATTGTATTATTAATTAGTAAATACTTGTGGACTTAATCTTCAAGCGAGTATTTCACATCTGTAGTGAAAATGATAAAGCGCGGAGCAACCGCAAAGTAGAACTCAACAAATCTTTCATTAAGCTCTTTCTCTGGGAGATTTAGCCGCAAGATACTGTCTGTCTTAACACAGTAAGAAGTCTCTCAACACCAGGTTAAAATCCCAACAGGTTTATTTGGTAGCACGAGCTTTTGGAGCGCTGCTCCTTCATCGGGTGAGTGGAGAGTTGGGTTCCACAAACACGGTATATACAGACAGAGGCACAATTGCAAGATAACGGTTGGAATGTGAGCCTTTACAGGTAATCAAGTCTTTACAGGTACAGACAGTGCGAGTGGAGAGAGGGATAATCACAAGTTAAAGAGGTGTGAATTGTCTCAAGCCAGGGGACAGTTAGTAGGATTTTGCAAGCCCAGGCCAAGTGGTGGGGGTTACATCTAGTGTGACATGAACCCAAGATCCTGGTTGAGGCCGCCCACATGCGTACAAAGATGTGCAGGTTAGCTGGATTGACCATGCTAAATTTGCCAGTGACTCATTTCTCCCCATGGGTTAAGCAATTGACTGGAACTTGGCTATCCCTCTCTCCACGCACGCTGTCTCTACCTGTAAAGATTCGCATTCCAACCATTATCTTGCAATTGTGTCTCTGCCTGTATATGTCGTGTTTGTGGAACCTACCTCTCCCCTCACCCGATGAAGGAGTGGCGCTCCGAAAGCTCGCGATTCCAAATAAACCTGTTGGGACTTTAACCTGGTGGTTGTGAGACTTCTTACTGTGCCCCACCCCAGTACCAACGCCGGCATCTCCGCATCATGTCCTAACATGGTCAGAAGGGATTTTTAACTTGATATTCTTGCTATTTCTTTGAAGGTACCGCGCAGATCACAGCAAGTAGGCTGGGGGCTGACCTGGAAGCTTTGAGGCAAACACTTCAAGCGAAAAGTGAGGAGGCCAATCGCAATCTGTTCAGCTATTCTGACTTGCTGGACAAGCGTCAAGCGCTGCAGGCGGCGAACACGGCTCTGTTTAAAGCGGTCAATCACCTCCATCAGTGCAAGGCCGAAACTCTCAACGGTGACCCACGGGACGCTGTAGATCCGGAGCTGCAGGCCTCGACTGAAGACCAGAGGCCAGTCTCTGGGCAGCAGATCGGCGCCCAGGCAGGTGAAGAACGGGACCGGATTGAGACCAGTCAGGTGTCAAAGGGGCACACTGATCTTGGAGGACACTTACGGGGATTAAATCCCGCAGACATCATGATGAAAATCAATGCTGCTGAACTCGCTACTAGAATACAGAGGAATCGGCAATTCCGGCATCGCCTCTCAGTGGCTTTTGATGAAACTGATTATGAGCCATACGGATTACCTGATGTGGTGCAGAAGGGTAGGTCGCTAACAACATTTCCGAGCCAGTGCGACACAGGGTTACATACAGAGTAAAGCTCCCTCTACACTGTCCCCATTAAACACTCCCAGGACAGGGACAGCACGGGGTTAGATACAGAGTAAAGCTCCCTCTACACTGTCCCCCCCATCAAACACTCCCAGGACAGGGACAGCACGGGGTTAGATACAGAGTAAAGCTCCCTCTACACTGTCCCCCATCAAACACTCCCAGGACAGGTACAGCACGGGGTTAGATACAGAGTAAAGCTCCCTCTACACTGTCCCCCATCAAACACTCCCAGGACAAGTACAGCACGGGGTTAGATACAGAGTAAAGCTCCCTCTACACTGTCCCCCATCAAACACTCCCAGGACAGGTACAGCACGGGGTTAGATATTCCGTCTTTGCCAGTGACTCACTTCTCCCCACCGGTTAAGCAATTGACTGGCACTCGGTGAAGGGGGTAATGGTATTGTCACTGACCTGGTAATCCAGGGACCCATAATACTCTGGGGACCAGGGCTCAAAGTCCACCACAGCAGATCAAATTTGAATGCAATAAAAATCTTGGGTTAAAAGTCTAATGTTGATCATGAAACCATTACTGATTGTTGAAAAAAACCCATTTGGTTCACTATTGACCTTTAGGGAAGGAAATCTGCCATCCTTACTTGGTCTGGCCTACATCTGAATCCAGAGTCACAGCAACGTGGTCGACTCTTAGATCTACTCTCAGATGGCCGAACAAGGCAAGGTGTAGGGATAGGTGATAAATGCTGGACCCGCCAGTGACGCCCACAAGCATGAAATAATCAAACGGTGCCTCTTGCAACGTTCAAACTTAACATTGTCTGTTGGGGTGGAGAATTTGGGCACATATTAAACCAGTTCCTTTGATATTTCGCATTGATACTGGCAGTGGGACATTAAGTTGATTTACAAAAGTGTGCTAAACACCTCTGATGTGGTATTATCCTTGTCTACAATTGGGGAATTGCATGTCTGACATTGTGCCGTTTGGTTTACACTGTCAAGTTCTGCTGCAATACTCCCAGGACAGGGCGGCACGGTAGCACAGTGGGGGTTAGCACTGCTGCTTCACAGCTCCAGGGTCCCGGGTTCGATTCCCGGCTCGGGTCACTGTCTGTGTGGAGTTTGCACATCCTCCTCGTGTCTGCGTGGGTTTCCTCCGGGTGCTCCGGTTTCCTCCCACAGTCCAAAGATGTGCGGGTTAGGTTGATTGGCCAGGTTTAAAAAATTGCCCCTTAGAGTCCTGGGATGCGTAGGTTAGAGGGATTAGCGGGTAAAATACGTGGGGGTAGGGCCTGGGTGGGATTGTGGTCGGTGCAGACTCGATGGGCCGAATGGCCTCCTTCTGCACTGTAGGGTTTCTATGATTTCTATGAATACACTTGCATGATCACAAAGTAAAATGCCAAAGTGATCTGTTTTCCTTTGCATAGAAAATAGATGCAGGAGTAAGTAGGCCATTCGGCCCTTCGAGTCTGCACCACCATCCAATATGATGGTGGCTGATCATGCACTTTCAGTATCCCACTCCTGCTTTCTCTCTGCATCTCTTAATCCATTCTAGCCGCAAGGGCCACGTCTCTCTCCCTCTTGAACATATCTAATGAACTGGCCCCAACAGCTTTCTGTGGTAGAAATTTCCACAGTAACGTTTATTTATTAGTCACAAGTAAGGCTTACATTAACATTGCAATGAAGTTATTGTGAAAATCCCCCAATCGCCACGCTCCGGCACCTGTTCGGGTTACACTGAGGGAGAATTTAGCACCTAACCAGCACGTTTTTCGGACTGTGAGGGGAAACTGGAGCACCCGGAGGTTCTGCCTCATCTCAGTCCTGAATGGCTTACCCCTTATTCTTAGACTGTGACTCCCTAGTTCTTCACCAACATCGGGAACATTCTTCCCACATCCAGCCTGTCCAGTCCCAGCAGAATTTTATATGCTTCTATGAGATCCCCCCTCATTCTTCTAAATTCCAGTCGATGCAGTCTTTCTTTATATGTCAGTCCTGCCATTCTGAGAGTCAGTCTGGTGAACCTTTGCTGGACTCTCTGAATAGCGAGAATGTCCTTCCTCAGACTAGGAGACCCAAAACTGCACACAATATTCAAGGTGTGGCCTCGCTAAGACCCTGTATAACTGCAGCAAGACATCCCTACTCCTATACTCAATCCTCTTGCTATGAAGGCCAGCGTGGCGTCAGCTTTCCTTACTGCCTGTTGTACCTGCATGCCAACATTTAGCGACTGTTCCAACATTTAGCGACTGTTCCACCAGGTCACACTGCACTTCCCCTTTTCCTAAACTGCCACCATTCAGATAATCTTCTTTCCTGTTTTTTAACCTCACATTTATCCACATTACATTGCATTCGCCCACTCAGTCAGCCTGTCCAACTCACCCTGCAGCCTCTTAACATCCTCCTCACAGCACACACTGCCACCCAGCTTAGTGTCCTCTGCAACTTTAGAGATATTGTATTCAATTCCTTCGTCCAGATCATTAATGTATATTGTCAACATTTTACATTTTGGGATATTGCAAGAGTGGCATTTGTTGCCTGTAGATGTTGCCCTGGTCTGGAGGGCATTAGCTATGAGGAGAGATTGGAGAAACTTGGTTTGTTCTCACTGGAACGACAGAGGTTGAGGGGCGACCTGATAGAAGTCTACAAGATTATGAGAGGCATGGACAGAGTGGATAGTCAGAAGCTTTTTCCCCAGGATGGAAGAGTCAATTACTAGGGGGCACAGGTTTAAGGTGCGAGGGGCCAGGTTTAAAGGAGATGTACGAGGCAGATTTTTACACAGAGGGTGGTGGGTGCCTGGAACTCGCTGCCGGGGGAGGTAGTGGAAGCGGATACGGTCGTGACTTTTAAGGGATGTCTGGACAAGTACATGAATAGGATGGGAATAGAGGGATGTGGTCCCCGGAAGGGTAGGGGGTTTTAGTTCAGTCGGGGGCAGCATGGTCGGTGCAGGCTTGGAGGGCCGAAGGGCCTGTTCCTGTGCTGTAATTTTCTTTGTTCTTTATCCCTTGTTGCCCTTGAACTGAGTGGCTTGTGAGGCCACTTCAGGGATCAGTTGAGAATCAACCACGTTGGTGTGGCTCTGGAGTCTCGCGTAGGCCAGACCAGGTAAGGGCCGCAGATTTCCTTCCCTAAAGAACATTAGTGAACCAGGCAATCAATGATAGTTGTCATGTTGCCTTTACTGAGACCAGCTTTCAATTCCATTCCAAATTTATCAATCGAATTTAAATTCCACCGGCTGCCGTGGTGGGATCTGAACCTGTGTCTTTAGAATATTAGCCTGGGGCCTCTGGGTTACTAGCCCAGTGACATTACCACGCGATCACTATTTCTTCACCCTCCTCCCCATTTTGTAACGTACTGTGGCCTGGTCAGAGCTTAGCTGAAAGTCACCTCATCATCAAAACATCTGTCCAGTCCTCATATAAACATCTGAAGTAGGAGCAGATTTAGGCCATTCAGCCCCCTCGAGCCTGCTCCACCATTCAAGTAATTTAAAAAAATAAAGTTTATTTATTCGTCACAAGTAAGGCTTACATTAACACTACTGTGAAGTTCTCCTAGTCGCCCACACTCCGGCGCCTGTTCGGGTCAATGCACCCTAACCAGCACGTCTTTCGGACTGTGGGAGGAAACCGGAGCACCCGGAGGAAACCCACGCAGACACGGGGGGAGAACGTGCAAACTCCACACAGTGATGCAAGCCGGGAATCAAACCCGGGTCCCTGGCGCTGTGAGGCAGCAGCGCTAACCACCGTGCTGCCCATGGTGGCACAATAGATCCCTGATCTATTGCGCTAGTTCAGCGAATCCTGCCGAATTGGACTGATAACAGTGAGCCAAAACCCCGTCCCAAGCCTGTTTTCCCCTCCATCCCCCCTCAGTTTTTATTGAACAGTTTTTGCAGGTCTCTTTTTTTCCTTTTCGAAATCTGTATGTTGCCTGCAGAGCCCTGATGTTATTTTCTGTTTTACAGGTTTTGCAGATATTCCTTCTGGACCTTCCTGTCCACACATCCTACGGCGAGCAACTCTAAACTCCACGTTTTGTCCTCAGAAACAGGGAGAAGGGCAGTCTCTGTTTAGCTTCTTCAAGGCACTAGGTGGTAGCAGCAAGGACTAGCTCCAGAACAATGCACCCAAACAGAAAGCAGCAACAGAATGTTTCCAGATGAACGCTTCATGGGATTTGTTTAAAGTGGGAAACCGTTTGCAGTTATTTGCTCAGATTTTAAAAAAATATATATATATATAGAATTTTTAAACAATGAGTGCAAATGATGATTGAGACTGTCCAGATGTATGTGTATCAGTCTCTCTCTCTCCCTGGCTTTCCCTCTCTATCTGGTGTCTCTCTCCCTCTCTGGCTTTCTTTCTCTCTCTCTCTCTGATCTCTCTCTCTGGTGCCTCTCCCTCTCTCTCTGGCTTTTTCTCTCTCTCTCGCTCTCTCTCTCTGGTGTCTCCCTCTCTCTCTTTCTCTCCCTCTCTCTGGCATTTTTTCTTTCTCTCTTTCTCTCCCTCTCTCTGGCTTTCTCTCCCTGTCTCTGGCTTTCGCTCTCTCTCTCTCTGACTTTCTCTCTCTCTTTCTCTCTCTCTCTCTCTCTCTCTGGCTTTCTCTTGCTCTCTCTCTCTCTGGCTTTCTCTCTCTCTCTCTCTCTGGCTTCTTTCTCTCTGGCTTTCTCTCGCTCTCTCTCTGGCTTTCGCTCTCTCTCTCTGGCTTTCTCTCTCTCTCTGGCTTTCTCTCTCTCTCTCTCTCTCTGGCTTTCTCTCTCTGGCTTTCTCTCTCTCGCTCTCTGGCTTTCTCTCTGGCTTTCTCTCGCTCTCTCTCTCTCTGGCTTTCTCTCTCTCGCTCTCTGGCTTTCTCTCGCTCTGGCTTTCTCTCGCTCTCTCTCTCTCTGGCTTTCTCTCTCTCTGGTCTCACTCGTCTCTCATTGATCTTCCCCCTCACTCTGATACAGCTGGGTCAGAATTTTTAAGTTGCACATTCATTGACTGCTTGGGTTAATGGTGGGTTCATTGATTTTTAAGCTCAATCACTCAATCTTAATTTATTTGCTGTTTTACGATTAGAAAGGAGGATGTGTGGGTGCTGCATATTGATGCGCCTCTTGTTTGGGGTTGTGCTTGTGGACAGTTTCTCGCCTACGGCTTTCCACCCCGTTTAGGTTTTGTGTGTGAAGAGATTGGCACTCCTTGCGGGTAGAGAAATTAGATTAGACCCCCTCCCCCTCCCGGATTGTCCAGTGGCACCTTGTGACGAGGACGGTACAGAACACCCAGCTGCAGGCCTGATGTTAGTGAGCCTTGTCGGGGTACGCTTCAGTTACAGATGATGAAACCGTTCCGCTGGTCTTGTGGAGGGCAGCGAGAGGAAAACGGAACATTCGAACCTCTCCAAAGAATCGAAACCTGATGAAGAAAGGAAAAAAATCTTTCCACGTTTCTCCATTGTGGGACCCCTTGTTTTTGGACCATAGGTGTTGGGATCCCGTTGGGAGAGTTTTATTTATTGATATTTTTACTTGGGATTTTGGGAAATGTGGAGGACACTTTTTTATATTCTTGGTTTTCATGAGGACTGGTGTAATTTTTTGAAATATTTTAAATATGGATGGATGATCCGGGACCGTTTTGTTCTAATATTGCCTCTTATTTTAGGTCACTCACTCTATAACACTAAAGGATACATGTTACCCTCGGTACTTTTAGTTCCGTTTAGAACGGGAAAGCAGATGCTACATTACATCTGCAATGTGAACGAACAAATCAGTTTCTGCTGTGGTTGCAAATGCCCTGTTTACCCTTCCTACGTTTGTGATGAAAATGCTGCTTTTTTTTTAAAAAAAATTGTGTTCCAATTTATATGAGCAACACAGTTTATTTGGTGCCTTGTATCCACTGTGAGGTCTGACAGGGTGATCCCGGGAGGGTGTCCCCCTTGTCGCAGCCAGAACGGCGACAGTCATTCGTGTGAAGATCGGAGGAGTGGGCGGAATCTAAAGTTGCCTTGCTCTCTCTCTCTCTCTCTCTCGCAATTCCCACATCAGCTCAACGCACTGCCGTCAGGATTTTGCTACAACTTGGGGAAAGCAGCCTGTTTGGTGAAAGACGGCGAATTAACTTCAGGGAAATGTCTCTCTCACACACACACACCGTGGGAACGCCTTCAGGGAGAAGTCCTGTCTACGGTGACCGCACAATCACTCAAAATATCGCCGGGAGTTTGGGGGTGGCAATATCTCAGAAGTTCAGCTTCGCTAAACGGCCTCGCAATGATCGCTTCGAACATTGAGCCGAAGAATTACAGACAGTGGGGTACTTACTCTGCGTCCTCCGTAACAGGTTGTGAGCCGAGTATAAATCTGACAGCGTACTTTATATTTGACATCAAAAATCTTCAGGTGGACTGCAATGAATTTTTTGAAAAGGATAGTTGAATTAGAAAAAATATTAGAAACCCTACAGCACAGAAAGAGGCCATTCGGCCCATCGAGTCTGCACCGACCACAATCCCACCCAGGCCCTACCCCTACATAATTTACCCACTAATCCCTCTAACCTACGCATCCCAGGACACTAAGGGCAATTTTTAGCATGGCCAATCCACCTAGCCCACGCATCTTTGGACTGTGGGAGGAAACCGGAGCACCCGGAGGAAACCCATGCAGACACGGGGGAGAATGCGCAAACTCCACACAGGCAGTGACCCAAGCCGGGAATCGAACCCAGGTCCCTGGAGCTGTGAAGCAGCAGTGCTAACCACTGTGCTACCGTGCTGCCCATGGAATTGTTATAACTTGGAAACAGGTTTTTACTCTTTAATGAGATGTGCTAAAGTGGATTGTAATTGTTATTTCATTCACTCGGTGAATTAATGGGGCTATCCACATTTTTTAAAAACACTATATATCGAATATTTTTTGCACTCGAGGCATTTTACCATACTACAGCGCAGAATCGGGCCACTCAGTCCAGCATTCTCCTCATGATTATTCTCCAAACATTGTGGTAATGTCACTGGACTAGTAATCCCGAGGCCCGGGCTAATGCTCTGGGGGAGGGCCATGGATTTGAATCTCGCCACGGCGGCTGGTGGAATTTAAATTCGATTAATTGAGTTTAAAAATTGGCAGGTCATGTTGCAGCTTTACAGAACCTTAGTTAGGCCGCACTTGGCATATAGCGTTCAATTCTGGTCGCCACTCTACCAGAAGGATGTGGAGGCTTTGGAGAGGGTACAGAAAAGATTTACCAGGACGTTGCCTGGTATGGAGGGCATTAGCTATGAGGAGAGGTTGGAGAAACTCGCTTTGTTCTCACTGGAACGACGGAGGTTGAGGGGCGACCTGATAGAAGTCAACAAGATCATGAGGGGCATGGACAGAGTGGATAGTCAGAAGCTTTTTCCCCAGGGTGGAAGAGTCAATTACTAGGGGGCACAGGTTTAAGGTGCAAGGTTTAAAGGAGATGTACGAGGCAAGTTTTTTACACAAGGGGGTGGTGGGTGCCTGGAACTCGCTGCCGGTGGAGGTAGTGGAAGCAGATACGATAGTGAGTTTTAAGGGGCGTCTTGACATATACATGAATAGGATGGGAATAGAGGGATATGGTCCCCAGAAGGGTAGGGGTTTTAGTTCAGACGGTGCAGGCTTGGAGGGCCAAAGGGCCTGTTGCTGTGCTATAATTTTTTTTGTTCTTTGTTCTTAATAGGAGTCTCGGTTTGAAAACTAATCTCAGTGACGGTGGCCATGAAAGTGTCATTGGTTGTTGTAAAAACCCATCTGGTTCACCAATGTCCTCGAGGGAAGGAAATCTGCCATCCTGACCTGGCCTGGCCTCCATGTGACTCCCAAGTCCACAGCAAGTAGGTTGACCCTTTAGCTGGTCTCTGAAGCGACTGAGCAAGCCACTCAGTTCCAGTTCAGTTAGGGATGGGCAATAAATGCTGTTCTTGGGCAATGATGCCCACGTCCCATTGACAGAGAAAGGAAAAATCGCCCCTGTAATTAAGGAAAGGATGAGAGCATCCATTTCGCTTCAACGGCGGGGACCAGGAATGTATTTTCCTGAAGGTGTAGTCATTTAGGAATAACCCCTTCACTTCCCAGTTAGACTTCAGCTCTCCTGTACATGTGGCTCTGAAGGTGTTATTTGTTGAGGCTTCCATCTCGCGGAGGAGGCGATACCCTAATGGTATTATCGCTAGACTATTAATCCAGAAACTCAGCTAATGTTCTGGGGACCCGGGTTCGAATCGCGCCACGGCAGATGTTACGTTGTTACATTAAAGCTTTTGAAACCAGCCTTTGTGTTTAAGAAGTTGAGTGTTCTTTGACCAGTGACAGTCAGTGAATCTGGCATTCTTGCCCTGGCCACGGTTGAGGGCAGAGTCAAAATTACATGAATTGATGTAAAAGATCACAGAGGAGATGGGTGTGCGTGGTCTGGGATCTAATTCTCGAGTAGAATGGAATCATAGAGTGCAGAAGGAGGCCATTCGGCCCATTGAGTCAGCACCGACCGCAATCCCACCCAGGCCCTATCCCTATAACCCCATGCATTTACTCTCGCTAGTCCACTGACACGAAGGGGCAATTTAGCATGACTAATCCACCTAACCCGCACATCTCCCTCTCTCTGGCTTTCTCTCGCTCTCTCTCTCTCTCTCTGGCTTTCTCTCGCTCTCTCTCTGGCTTTTTGTCCTCAGTCTCCCTCTCTGTGGGAGGAAACCGGAGCACCCGGAGGAAACCCACGCAGACACGGGGAGAATGTGCAAACTCCACACAGACGGTGACCCAAGCTGGGAATCGAACCCGGGTCCCAGGCGCTGTGAGGCAGTAGTGCTGAGGCAGCAGTGCTAACCCACCGTGCCGCCCAGTGGAATTTGAATTCAATGAAGAAATCTGAAATTAAGAATCTACTGATGACCGTGAAACCATTGTCGGAAAAAACCCATCTGGGTCACTAATGTCCTTTAGGGAAGGAAATCTGCCGTCCTTACCCTGGTCTGGCCTACATGTGACTCCAGAGCCACAGCAATGTGGTTGACTCTCAACTGCCCTCCAAGGGCAACTAGGGATGGGCAATAAATGCTGGGCCCAGCCAGTGACACCCATGTCCCAGAATGAACTAATAAAATAAGTCCCTGATTGGAGTTTCCCAATGCTGTGTCACTTGCATAGGGACCACCATGAGTTTAGAATTGTGATTATCTTTCAGACTTAAGTTTCACCATCTTCTCTGTCAGTGACGCAGAGTCCAGGCAGTTGATTTTTATAAACGACCCCACCCTCGGCCTTTTTGCCTAAGGCAATGTTAATTACAGCGGCCTCATAAGAATATCTGGAATCCCCTGATAGTTTTGCTGTCCCGTTTGTTCTGGGACCCTTCAAGCTGCCTTCAGCATCGTCTATACCGGTGCGGGGGGGAGTCCAGCATAGCCATGCCATCGTCGACACTGAAACCCGTATCGACTAAATCCAGGGGGTGATCAATGTGGGAATTTGACAATCCGTAACTGGGGTTTGGGTTCCTGTTCCTAAAGTGCACTTGCTTGAAACCTTGCGTCAGAGACCTTTGATCATCTTGACTGTGTCGAAAGCTTCCTCGTGTCCATTTGTTCACAGGTCTTCAATCTGATCTTCTCACGCGAATGTTCCATACGAGCTACAAAATATGAAATCCTTGAGCTGTTCACTCCGCCATCAGCTGCGAAGATTACTTTGATGTTACTTTGACTACGGTTGGGGAAAAAAAATGAAACCACACAAGTGTCACAGTGGTCGTTGTGAAATGGTGCGTGATGCTTTTCCTGTAGAAAGCACAAAGCGTTTCTGTTTTGATAAAAAGCGATCATTCACACGGCCTTGTTTATTCCAGCAAGATGTAGAATCGTAGAATCCCTCCAGTACAGAAGGAGGCCGTTCGGCCTATCGAGACTGCACCGACAACAATCCCACCCCATCCCCGTAACCCCACATGTTTACCCTGCTAATCCCTCGAAACTAGGATCAATTTAGCACAGCCAATCAACCTAACCTGCACATCTTTGGAGTGTGGGAGGAAACCGGAGCACCCGGAGGAAACCCACGCAGACACGGGCAGACAGTGACCCCAAGCCAGGAATCGAACCCGGGTCCCTGGCGCTGTGAGGCAGAAGTGCTAACCCACCGTGCCGGGAATCGAACCCGGGTCCCTGGCGCTGTGAGGCAGAAGTGCTAACCCACTGTGCCATCGTGCTGCCCCATCAGTACTGGATTACACAATTTCGGGCCCCTGGGTGTGCAACGGCCAGCGGGACTTGGATGATAACTGTTTTCCGCTGGGCCTTTACCACAGCTCCCCCAGTGCGTCCCTCAGTACGTAGTCCTGGACTTTGGAATGTGCTGGTCTGCAACACTGGGTCGTAGACAACACTTTGCATCGGGAGTCATAGAGGTTTACAGCATGGAAACAGGCCCTTCGGCCCAACTTGTCCATGCCGCCCTTTTTTTTTAAAACCCCTAAACTAATCCCAATTGCCTGCATTTGGCCCATATCCCTCTATACCCATCGTACCCACGTAACCATCTAAATGCTTTTTAAAAGATAAAATTGTACCCGCCTCTACTACTACCTCTGGCAGCTTGTTCCAGACACTCACCACCCTCTGTGTGAAAAAATTGCCCCTCTGGACACTTTTGTATCTCTCACCTTAAACCTATTCCCTCTAGTTTTAGACTCCCCTACCTTTGGGAAAAGATATTGACTACCTACCTTGTCTGTGCCCCTCATTATTTTATAGACCTCTATAAGGTCACCCCTCAGCCTCCTACGCTCCAGAGAAAAAAGTCCCAGTCTATCCAGCCTCTCCTTATAACTGAATCCATCAAGTCCCGGTAGCATCCTAGTAAATCTTTTCTGCACTCTTTCTAGCTTAATAATATCCTTTCTATAATAGGGTGACCAGAATTGCACACAGTATTCCAAGTGTGGCCTTACCAATGTCTTGTACAACTTCAACAAGACATTCCAACTCCTGTATTCAATGTTCTGACCGATGAAACCAAGCATGCTGAATGCCTTCTTCACCACTCTGTCCACCTGTGACTCCACTTTCAAGGAGCTATGAACATGTACCCCTAGATCTCTTTGTTCTGTAACTCTCCCCAACGCCCTACCATTAACTGAGTAAGTCCTGCCCTGGTTCGATCTACCAAAATGCATCACCTCGCATTTGTTTAAATTAAACTCCATGTCCGGAAGTCTGCCAGATATCGGACAAAATAAAGACGGAACAGGCTCGAAGGGCTGGATGGCCTACTCCTGTCCCTAGTTCTTATATCTTTCATCCATAGTACACCGAAGGACTGGAAACTGTGTAAGATCGCTTGGACTGTGTGAGTGACATTGAATATATACTGTAAGAATCAGGAGTATGTGGCACAGTGGGTTAGCACTGCTGTCTCACAGCGCCAGGGACCAGGGTTCGATTCCCAGCTTGGGTCACTGTCTGTGTGGAGTCTGCACGTTCTCCCCGTGTCTGTGTGGGTTTCCTCCCGGGTGCTCCGGTTTCCTCCCACAATCCGAATGACGTGCTGGTTAGGGTGCTAAATTCTCTTCAGTGTAACCCGAACAGGCGCCGGAGTGTGGGCGACTAGGGGAATTTCACAGTAACATCATTGCAGTGTTAATGTAAGCCTTACTTGTGACTAATAAATAAACTTTAACTTTATTGTAATTGTGTTGAGGCAACACAATTATCTCGATTGGTAATTTCACTGAGTTGTTGATCCAGCAGCTGCAGTTGATGATCATAGAACTTCACACTTGAGGAAAGAAAGGCATGTTTGGGAAAGATTCTGCCGCACTTACACATGGATAGTTGAATTCTATTTTTACCTTCGTTATCGGGGACAGCGCAAACACAATCCCCCACTACCACAAATATGGTCGTTATTTGTTTTTAGTTTATTTATTAGTGTCACGTGTGGGCTTACATTAACACTGTAATGAAGTTACTGTGAATACAGTGTTCAATTCTGGTCGCCACACTACCAGAAGGATGTGGAGGTTTTGGAGAGGGTACAGAAATGATTTACCAGGATGTTGCCTGGTATGGAGGGCATTAGCTATGAGGAGAGGTTGGAGAAACTTGCTTTGTTCTCACTGGAGGGACGGAGGTTGAGGGGCGACCTGATAGAAGTCTACAAGATTATGAGGGGCATGGACAGAGTGGATAGTCAGAAGCTTTTTTCCCAGGATGTAAGAGTCAGTTACTAGGGGGGCACAGGTTTAAGGTGCGAGGGGCAAGGTTTAAAGGAGATGTACGAGGCAGATTTTTTACACAGAGGGTGGTGGGCGACTGGAACTCGCTGCCGGGGGAGGTAGTGGAAGCAGATACGGTAGTGACTTTTAAGGGGCGGCTGGACAAATACATGAATAAAACAAAGAACAATACAGCACAGGAACAGGCCCTTCGGCCCTCCAAGCCCGTGCCGCTCCCTGGCCAAACTAGACCATTCTTTTGTATCCCTCCATTCCCACTCCGTTCATATGGCTATCTAGATAAGTCTTAAACGTTCCCAGTGTGTCCGCCTCCACCACCTTGCCTGGCAGCGCATTCCAGGCCCCCACCACCCTCTGTGTAAAATATGTCCGTCAGATATCTGTGTTAAACCTCCCCCCCTTCACCTTGAACCTCTGACCCCTCGTGAACGTCACCACCGACCTGGGGAAAAGCTTCCCACCGTTCACCCTATCTATGCCTTTCATAATTTTATACACCTCTATTAAGTCTCCCCTCATCCTCCGTCTTTCCAGGGAGAACAACCCCAGTTTACCCAATCTCTCCTCATAACTAAGCCCCTCCATACCAGGCAACACCCTGGTAAGCCTCCTCTGTTCTCCAAAGCCTCCACGTCCTTCTGGTAGTGCGGCGACCAGAACTGGACGCAGTACTCCAAATGCGGCCGAACCAACGTTCTATACATCTGTAACATCAGACTCCAGCTTTTATACTCTATGCCCCATCCTATAAAGGCAAGCATGCCATATGCCTTCTTCACCACCTTCTCCACCTGTGACGTCACCTTCAAGGATCTGTGGACTTGCACACCCAGGTCCCTCTGTGTATCTACACCCTTTATGGTTCTGCCATTTATCGTATAGCTCCTCCCTACATTATTTCTACCAAAATGCATCACTTCACATTTATCAGGATTGAACTCCATCTGCCATTTCTTTCCCCAAATTTCCAGCCTATCTATATCCTTCTGTAGCCTCTGACAATGCTCCTCACTATCTGCAAGTCCTGCCAATTTTGTGTCGTCTGCAAACTTACTCATCACCCCAGTTACACCTTCTTCCAGATCGTTTATATAAATCACAAACAGCAGAGGTCCCAATACAGAGCCCTGCGGAACACCACTAGTCACAGGCCTCCAGCCGGAAAAAGACCCTTCCACTACCACCTTCTGTGACTGAGCCAGTTCTCCACCCATCTAGCCACCTCCCCCTTTATCCCATGAGATCCAACCTTTTTCACCAGCCTACCATGAGGGACTTTGTCAAAGGCTTTACTAAAGTCCATATAGATGACATCCACGGCCCTTCCCTCGTCAGCCATTCTGGTCACTTCTTCAAAAAGCTCCACCAGGTTAGTGAGGCATGACCTCCCTCTCACAAAACCATGCTGACTATCGTTAATGAGTTTATTCCTTTCTAAATGCGCATACATCCTATCTCTAAGAATCTTCTCCAACAACTTCCCCACCACGGACGTCAAGCTCACCGGCCTATAATTACCCGGGTTATCCTTCCTACCCTTCTTAAATAACGGGACCACATTAGCTATCCTCCAATCCTCTGGGACCTCACCTGTGTCCAGTGACGAGACAAAGATTTGCGTCAGAGGCCCAGCGATTTCATCTCTCGTCTCCCTGAGCAGCCTTGGATAGATTCCATCAGGCCCTGGGGATTTGTCAGTCTTTATATTCTCTAACAAACCTAACACTTCCTCCCTTGTCATGGAGATTTTCTCCAACGGTTCAACACTCCCCTCCGAGACACTCCCAGTCAACACATACCTCTCCTTTGTGAATACTGACGCAAAGTATTCATTTAGGATCTCCCCTACTTCTTTGGGCTCCAAGCATAATTCCCCACTTTTGTCCCTGAGAGGTCCGATTTTTTCCCTGACAACCCTTTTGTTCCTAACGTATGAATAAAATGCCTTGGGATTCTCCTTAATCCTGTCTGCCAAGGACATTTCGTGACCCCTTTTTGCCCTTCTAATTCCCTGTTTGAGTTCTTTCCTACTTTCTTTGTACTCTTCCAGAGCTCCCTCCGTTTTTAGCTGCCTGGACCTAACATACGCCTCTCTTTTCTTTTTGACCAGTCCCTCAATTTCCCTGGTTATCCGCGGTTCTCGAATCCTACCCTTCCTATCCTTTTTTACAGGCACATGCCTGTCCTGTAGCCCAAACAACTGTTCCTTAAAAGACTCCCACATGCCAGATGTGGATTTACCCTCAAACAGTCTTTCCCAATCAAGAGCTGCCAATTTCTGCCTAATCCCACTAAAGTTAGCCTTCTCCCAATCCAACACCTTACCCTTGGGATACCACTCATCCTTTTCCATCACTATCCTAAAGCTAACAGAATTGTGGTCACTATTTGCCACATGTTCCCCTACTGAAACTTTGAAGACCTGACCGGGCTCATTCCCCAGTACTAGGTCCAGTATAGCCCCCTCTCTAGTCGGGCTATCTACATATTGTTCCAAAGAACCCTCCTCTACGCATTTTACAAATTCCTCCCCATTCAGAGTCCCAGCTCTCAGTGATTTCCAGTCTATACCAGGGAAATTGAAGTCTCCCACTACAACAACCCTATTTTTCCTGCACCTATCCAGTATCTCCTGACATATCTGTTCTTCCACTTCCCTTGGGCTGTTGGGGGGCCTGTAGTATACCCCCAACATAGTGACTGCGCCCTTCCTGTTTCTAAGCTCCACCCAGAGTGACTCGTTACACGACCCCTCCGAATTGTCCTCCCTCTGCACCGCTGTAATATGCTCTCCAACTAATACTGCTACTCCCCCACCTCTTTTGGCCCTCTTTAGGATGGGAATCGAGGGATATGGTCCTCCAGAAGGGTAGGGGGTTTTAGTTCAGTCAGGCAGCATGGTCGGTGCAGGCTTGGAGGGCCAAAGGACCTGTTCCTGTGCTGTAATTTTCTTTGTTCTTTGAAAATCCCCTAGTCGCCACATTCCGGCGCCTGTTCGGAACACTGATGGAGAATTTAGCACGGCCAATGCACCTAATCAGCACGCTTTTCAGACAGAGAGGAAACCGGAGCACCCGGAGGAAACCCACGCAGACACGGGGAGAACGTGCGGACTCCGCACAGACAGTGACCCAAGCTGGGAATTGAACCTGGGTCCCTGGCACTGTGAGGCGGCTGCGCTAACCACTGTGCTATGTTGCATACCCACATTTGGAGACATTGCACTACGCTTGCAATGGGCTAGCTTCGCCCTGGGAGAACTTTTTTTCCCTCAAACTATACTTCGTTCATAAGTTTATAAAAGTACGTTACAAAACATTTCAAACTGAATGTTTACAGAGCGCAATAAAATTCAGCTCTCCTCCATACAGCATCTTCCTCTATGCATTGTCTCAGTAAAATTACAATACTCCTGATACTTACAATATATATTCTACGTCAGGCACACAGCCCAAGCGATCTTGCACAGTTTCCAGTCCCCCGGTGTATTATGGATGAAAGACATAAGAACTAGGAGCAGGAGTAGGCCATCTGGCCCCTCGAGCCTGCTCCGCCATCCAGTAAGATCATGGCTGATCTTTTCGTGGACTCAGCTCCACTTACCCGCCCGCTCACCATAACCCTTAATTCCTTTACTGTTCAAAGATCTATCCTTGCCTTAAAAACATTCAATGAGGTAGCCTCAACTGCTTCACTGGGCAGGGAACTCCACAGATTCACAACCCTGTGGGTGAAGAAGCTCCTCCTCAACTCAGTCCTAAATCTGCTTCCCCTTATTTTGAGGCCATGCCCCCTAGTTCTAGTTTCACCCGCCAGTGGAAACAACTTCCCTGCTTCTATCTTATCCATTCATAATCTTATATGTTTCTATAAGATCCCCCCCCCCGAATTCTGAATTCCAATGAGTATAGCCCCAGTCAGTCTCTCCTCATAAACCAACCCCCTCAACTCCGGAATCAACCTAGTGAATCTCCTCTGCACCCCCTCCAGTGCCAGTATATCCTTTCTCAAGTAAGGAGACCAGAACTATACACAGTACTCCAGGTGTGGCCTCACCAGCACCTTATACAGCTGCAACATAACCTCCCTGTTTTTAAACTCCATCCCTCTAGCAATGAAGGACAAAATTGTATTAGCCTTAATTACTTGCTGCACCTGTGATGCGCGTTCTCAAACACGAGGCTAGATGCTCGGGAAATAAAAGGCTTTTATTTACTGTAATGAAGCAGCCAATAATTATATACACTATCCCAGACTGAAGGGGTCCCAGCCAGAGCAGGGACTTTTATACCTCTCCCAGGAGGCGGAGCCCGACTGGGATGTACCACAACACTACAGTACAAAGGTATAACAGCCCCACCCTAACCCCAACAGCAACAAGTAGCACAACCCAACAGTAACATATGTACATCCTTGTAGTACTGGCCAGACCCTGGCTCAGTACTATCCAGTGGGAACCAACGATGGTTCACCACATTCACCCCTCCTTTGAGAACAAAGGCCGGCGGGGTACAAAAACAGAATAAAGTGTCATCAGTCTATAAGTTCAGACGGTCAGGGGAACCACACCGTCGTTGTGACCTCCTCAATACCGGCGGTGACACCGGAGTAGGCACTTGCGGTGGCGTTCTCCCCAAGGCGGCGTCCAGCTGTTCTTCCACGGACTCACAGGCCGGTTGACCCTGAGGTGACGGTAGTCCATGGGGTCCTGACACGCCCTGCAGTGGCGACCATCTTCTGGGCTCAGGCAAGCTGGATATTCATCATAGATTTGTCAAGTCTATGAGGCTTGGCCTGGTCCAGGATGATCGACGCCACCGTTGGTTCATGAGCGCCACTGCAGGCAGCTGAAATCGACGAGGAGGACCCCTGCTGGTCGTTCGCTGTCAGTGCCGACCAACATGGCCGCTCCCATAAGTCGCACGTGGGTGATGGCGCCAAACTCAGGTGGACGGAGTGAGGACGGACTGATGAAGGAGCATGCTACCAAATAAACCTGTTGGACTTTAACCTGGTGTTGTGAGACTACTTACTGTGTCTACCCCAGTCCAACGCCGGCATCTTCACGTCATGATTTGATTTGATTTGTCACACGTATTAGCATACAGTGAAAAGTATTGTTTCTTGCGCCCTATACAGACAAAGCATACCGTTCATAGAGAAGGAAAGGAGAGGGTGCAGAATGTTGTGTTACAGTCATAGCTAGGGTGTAGAGAAAGATCAACTTAATACGAGGTAGGTCCATTCAAAAGTCTGACAGCAGCAGGGAAGAAGCTGTTCTTGAGTCGGTCGGTACGTGACCTCAGACTTTTGTATCTTTTTCCCGACGGAAGAAGGTGGAAGAGAGAATGTCCGGGGTGTGCGTGGGGTCCTTGATTATGCCGGCTGCTTTTCCCCGAGGCAGCGGGAAGTGTAGACGGAGTCAATGGATGGGAGGCTGGTTTGCGTGATGGTCTGGGCTACATTCACGACCTTTTGTAGTTCCTTGGGGTCTTGGGGCTGAGCTGGACTTGTGGTCAATGGTGTTTTTCTGCATAAGCTTTTTCACAAGGGTAGGTGGTAAGACATGATCCAACTGCTTGGAGTGTTCTCCTGCAATGTGGCCAGACCCATCCTCCGGAAACAGTTAAACCTGAGCACACAATGACACTTGGTGTTTGCGTACTGAGGGTCTACGCAGTTTGATGCAGTCACACATAGAGGTGGCCATCAGGATGAGGCTGGCATTGGATATGTTTTTACCCCATTTATCTAAGAGGTTTGTAAAAAGTAAAGTAAAGTTTATTTATTAGTCACAAGTAGGGCTTACATTGACACTGCAATGAAGTCACTATGAAATTCCCCTAGTCACCACACTCCGGCGCCTGTTCGGGTCAATCATTACAATCCTTCCAAGTCCGTCTGCATGCCTGAGAACATTGGACGCACTATCACGCACATATGGACCTGAACACTGAGTGGTGCAGTCCATTCAGCCCATCTCTGTGGCCCACACATTCCTAGCCCCTCTCCCCACCTCATGTGGAGGTGATTGGAGCTACAGATCAAACGCTCCTTTGCCAGAATGTTTTTAAAAGTGCCACAAGTAAGGCTTACATTAACACTGCAATGAAGTTACTGTGAAAATCCCCGAGTCGCCACACTCCGGCGCCTGTTCGGGTTACACTGACAGAGAATTTAGCACCTAACCAGCACGTCTTTTGGACTGTGGGAGGAAACCGGAGCATTCGGAGGAAACCCACGCAGGCACGGGGACAACGTGTAAACTCCACACAGACAGTGACCCAAGCCGGGAATCGAACCCGGGGTCCCTGGCGCTGTGAGGCAGCAGTGCTAGCCACTGTGCCACCGTGCCGCCCTGCACGTTGGACTTCTGCAAACACGCTCCATTCTTGACCTCGTGATAAAACAGAAGATGGCGCAGAGACTCAAGTGGACATGTCACAGTGGTTAGTTGGGCCGAAGGGCCTGTTTCCATGCTGTAAACCTCTATGACTGATATATTATTCAGTTATATTACACCATTATGTAAATTGGCTATCCAATCAATAGCGACATCTCAAACTACAATTAACAAAGCCTAAGAATGCAAATGATTTCAAGTTTAAATTGGCCTTTGTCAACACAATTACAATCAGGGTTTAGCAATACAATCAAAAATGCAAATAGCCTAATCATTCTTAATCATCTTTTTCCTGTCTCTTATTGTTAAACTATACATTTTCTCAGACACACGCAATCATTTTAAACTCTGGTAATTTCCATTTAATCATACAATCATCATAGAATCCCACAGCGCAGAAGGAGGCCATTTGGCCCATCGAGTCTGCACCGACCCCAATTCCAGCCAGGCCCTATCCCCATAACCCCATGCATTTACCCTAGCTAGTCCCCCTGACGCTAAGGGGCAATTTAGCATGGCCAATCCACCCAACCCGCACATCTTTGGAAACTAAGGGACAATTTAGCACGGCCAATCCACCCAACCTGCACATCTTTGGACACTAAGGGGCAATTTAGTATGGCCAATCCCCCTAACCTGCTTTTTTTTGAACACAACGGGACAATTTAGCACGGCCAATCCACCTAACCTACACATCTTTGGACACTAAGGGACAATTTAGCATGGCTAATCCACCTAACCTGCACATCTTTGGACACTAAGGGGCAATTTACCATGGCCAAGCCACCTAACCTGCACATCTTTGGACACTAAGGGACAATTTAGCATGGCTAATCCACCTAACCTGCACATCTTTGGACACTAAGGGACAATTTAGCATGGCTAATCCACCTAACCTGCACATCTTTGGACACTAAGGGACAATTTAGCATGGCTAATCCACCTAACCTGCACATCTTTGGACACTAAGGGACAATTTAGCATGGCCAATCCCCCTAACCTTTTTTTTGAACACAACGGGACAATTTAGCACGGCCAATCCCCCTAACCTTTTTTTTGAACACAACGGGACAATTTAGCACGGCCAATCCACCTAACCTACACATCTTTGGACACTAAGGGACAATTTAGCATGGCTAATCCACCTAACCTGCACATCTTTGGACACTAAGGGACAATTTAGCATGGCCAATCCACCTAACCTGCACATCTTTGGACACTAAGGGGCAATTTACCATGGCCAAGCCACCTAACCTGCACATCTTTGGACACTAAGGGACAATTTAGCATGGCCAATCCACCTAACCTACGCATCTTTGGACACTAAGGGGCAATTTACCATGGCCAATCCACCTAACCTACACATCTTTGGACACTAAGGGACAATTTAGCACGGCCAATCCACCTAACCTGCACATCTTTGGACACTAAGGGGCAATTTACCATGGCCAATCCACCTAACCTGCACATCTTTGGACACTAAGGGACAATTTAGCACGGCCAATCCACCTAACCTACACATCTTTGGACACTAAGGGACAATTTAGCACGGCCAATCCACCTAACCCGCACATCTTTGGACACTAAGGGGCAATTTACCATGGCCAATCCACCTAACTCACACATCTTTGAACTGGGAAGAAACCGGAGCACCCAGAGGAAACCCACACAGACACGGGGAGAACGTGCAGACTCCGCACAGACAGTGACCCAAGCCGGGAATCGAACCCGGGTCCCTGGCGCTGTGAGGCAGCCCTGTGCCACCGTGCCACCCACTTCCATTCTAAATGGTTATATCTTCTTACCCTCTGTTATCCCTAATCATGGTGTGGCAACCTTTATTTATTCTGACCCTAATCAATGCAGCAGCTCTTCATACACCAGCAGTTATCTCTTTGCTTACCAAAGGCGTGCTCAGATATTTCTAATGTTCAATACCTGAAATCTATAGTACAAGGAAAAAGATATGAAATCCCATACTTCTGAGTGTAGAACAGGGCGGCACGGTAGCACAGTGGTTAGCACTGCTGCTTCACAGCTCCAGGGACCTGGGTTCGATTCCCGGCTTGGGTCACTGTCTGTGTGGAGTTTGCACATTCTCCTCGTGTCTGCGTGGGTTTCCTCCGGGTGCTCGGGTTTCCTCCCACCGTCCAAAGATGTGCGGGTTAGGTTGATTGGCCATGCTAAAATTGCCTCTTAGTGTTCTGAGATGCGTAGGTTAGAGGGATTAGCGGGTAAATATGTAGGGATATGGGGGTAGGGCCTGGGTGGGATTGTGGTCGGTGCAGACTCGATGGGCCGAATGGCCTCTTTCTGTACTGTAGGGTTTCTATGATTTCTATGAACATCACGATAATTAAATGCAAATTATAACCTTTGAATTGACATGTGGGGAAAGGCACGAATGAAAAGTGGAACTTTTTCAAGGAACAAATACTGTGTGTCCTTGATAGGTATGTCCCTGTCAGACAGGGAGGAAATGGTCGAGTGAGGGAACCATGGTTCACAAAAGAGGTGGAATGCCTTGTAAAAAGGAAGAGGGAAGCTTATGTGGGGATGAGGAAACAAGGTTCAGATGGCTCGATTGAGGGTTACAAGTTAGCAAGGAATGAGCTGAAAAAGGGGCTTCGGAGAGCTAGGAGGGGGCATGAGAAGTCCTTGGCGGGTCGGATCAAGGAAAACCCCAAGCCTTTTTACTCTTATGTGAGGAATAAAAGAATGACCAGGGTGAGGTTAGGGCCGGTCAAGGACAGTAGTGGGAACTTGAGTATGGAGTCAGTAGAGATAGGAGAGGCGATGAATGAATACCTTTCTTCAGTGTTCACCAAGGAGAGGGGCCATGTTTTTGAGGAAGAGAAGGTGTTACAGGCTAATAGGTTGGAGGAAGTAGATGTTCGGAGGGAGGATGTACTAACAGTTTTGAATAAACTGAATTTGATAAGGAGTTTAAGAGCTGTTATGCTGCAACTGTACAGGACCTTGGTGAGACCACATTTGGAATATTGTGTGCAGTTCTGGTCACCTCACCATAAGAAGGATGTGGAAGCGCTGGAAAGAGTGCAGAGGAGATTTACCAGGATGCTGCCTGGTTTGGAGCGTAGGTCTTATGAGGAAAGGTTGAGGGAGCTAGGGCTGTTCTCTCTGGAGCGGAGGAGGCTGAGGGGAGACTTAATAGAGGTTTATAAAATGATGAAGGGGATAGATAGAGTGAACGTTCAAAGACTATTTCATCAGCTGGATGAAGCTATTACCAGGGGGCATAACTATAGGGTTCGTGGTGGGAGATACAGGAAGGATATCAGAGGTAGGTTCTTTACGCAGAGAGTGGTTGGGGTGTGGAATGGACTGCCTGCAGTGATAGTGGAGTCAGACACTTTAGGAACATTTAAGCGGTTATTGGATAGGCACATGGACCACACCAGGATGATAGGGAGTGGGATAGCTTGATCTTGGTTTCAGATAAAGCTCGGCACAACATCGTGGGCCGAAGGGCCTGTTCTGTGCTGTACTGTTCTATGTTCTATGTGTACTTGTTGTTGCTGAGGCCTAAATAGAACATAAGAGGAAGAGGCTTGCCAACTGTGATTAAATATATTCCTAGATGGCATAGTGGTTAGCACTGCTGCCTCACTGCGCTAGGGACCCGGGTTCGATTCCGACCTTGGGTGGCTGACTGTGTGGAGTCTGCACGTTCTCCCCCCCCGGGTCTGCATGGGTTTCCTCCGGGTGCTCCGGTTTCCTCCCACAGTCCGAAAGATGTGCAGGTTAGGTGGACTGGCCATGCTAAATCGACCCTTACCGTCAGGGAAATTAGCAGGGTAAGTACACAATGTTACGGGGAAAGGGGCTAGTTGGGACTGTTGTCGGTGCAGGCTCGATGGGCCGAATGGCCTCTTTCTGCACTGTAGGGATTCTATTCTATGATTCTCACAGTGCCAGGGACCCAGGTTCAATTCCGGCCTTGGGTGACTGTCTGGAGTTTGCACATTCTCCTCGTGGTTGCGTGGGTTTCCTCCCACGGTCCAAAGATGTGCCGGTTATGTGGAGTGGCCCCATACTAAATTGCCCCTTTGCGTCCAAAGATCTGTAGCCAGAGTGTGGCGACGAGGGGATTTTCACAGTAACTTCATTGGAGTGTTAATGTAAGCCTACTTGTGACTGATAAATAAACTTTAAACTTCTTTGGAAGAACAGCAGGAGGAGGGATATCTCCCTGATGTCCTGGTGCCAATATTCTATCAGCACCACCACATGTAGCTCAATATCATAGTGCTGTTTATAGGAGCTTGCTGATTTGATGTGATTTATTATTGTCACATGTATTAACCTACAGTGAAATGTATTGTTTCTCGCGCGCTGTACGGACAAAGCATACCGTTCATAGAGAAGGAAACGAGAGACTGCAGAATGTAGTGTTACAGTCATAGCTCGGGTGCAGAGAAAGATCAACTTAATGCAAGGTAGGTCTATTCAAAAGTCTGACAGCAGCAGGGAAGAAGCTGTTCTTGAGTCGGTTGGTACGTGACCTCAGACCTTTGTATCTTTTTCCCGAAGGAAGAAGGTGGAAGAGAGAATGTCTGGGATGCGTGGAGTTCTTGATTATGCTGGCTACTTTGCCGAGGGAAGTGTAGACAGAGTCAATGGATGGGAGGCTGGTTTGCGTGATGGATTGGGCTACATTCACGACCCTTTGTAGTTCCTTGCGGTCTTGGGCAGAGCAGGAGCCCATACCAAGCTGTGATACAACCAGAAAGAATGCTTTCTATGTTGCATCTGTAAAAGTTGGTGAGAGTCGTAGCTGACATGCCAAATTTCCTTAGTCTTCTGAGAAAGTAGAGGCGTTGGTGGGTTTTTGTAACTATAGTGTCGGCATGGGGGGGGACCAGGACAGGTTGTTGGTGATCTGGACACCTAAAAGCTTGAAGCTCTCGGCCCTTTCTACTTTGTCTCCGTTGATGTAGACAGGGGCATGTTCTCCTTTACGCTTCCTGAAGTCGATGACAATCTCCTTCGTTTTGTTGACATTGAGGGAGAGATTATTGTTGCCGCACCAGTTCACCAGATTCTCTATCTCATTCCTGTACTCTATCTCATCATTGTTTGAGATCCGACCCACTACGGTGGTGTCATCAGCAAACTTGAAAATCGAATTGGAGGGAATTTGGCCGCACAGTGATAGGTGTATAAGGAGTATAGTAGAGGGCTGAGAACACAGCCTTGTGGGGCACCGGTGTTGAGGATGATCGCCGAGGATCGTTCAAGTTTTCCCTGAGCAGTTTAAATTGTTCAACTTTTGATGGAAGGCGCTATCTGAATGCAAGTTCTCCCTGAGCAGTTTAAATTTTAACATTTGATGGAAGGCGCTATATCAATGCAGGTTTTCCCTGAGCAGTTTAAATTGTTCAACATTTGTGGAAAGGCGCGATCTCAATGCAAGTTTTCCCTGAGCAGTTCAAATTGTTGAACATTTGATGAAAGGCGCTATATCAATGCAAGTTCTTCTTGAGCAGTTTAAATTTGCTGATGACACCAAGTAAATTTGCTAATGAATCATAGAATCCTACAGTGCAGAAAGAGGCCATTCGGCCCATCGAGTCTGCACCAACCACAATCCCACCCAGGCCCTATATCCCTACATATTTACCCACTAACCTATGCATCCCGGGACACTAAGGGGCAATTTAGAATGGCCAATCAACCTAGCCCGCATATCTTTGGACTGTGGGAGGAAACCGGAGCACCCGGTGGAAACCCACGCAGACACAGGGAGAATGTGCAAACTCCACACAGACAGCGACCCGAGCCGGGATTCAAACCCAGGTCCCTGGAGCTGTGAAGCAGCAGTGCTAACCACTGTGCTACCGTGCCGCCCATAATGACACCAAGTAAATTTGCTGATGACACCAAGATTGGTGGAGTAGTGGATGAGGTGGAGGGCTGTTGTAGGCTGCAAAGAGACATTGATAGGATGCAGAGCTGGGCCGAAAAATGGCAGATGGAGTTTAACACTGATAAGTGCGAGGTGATTCATTTTGGGAGGACAAATTTGAATGCAGATTACAGGGTCAACGGCGTGGTTCTGAGGAATGTGGGGGAACAGAGAGATCTTGGGGTTCATATCCACAGATCTCTGAAGGTTGCCACTCAAGTGGATAGAGCCGTGAAGAAGGCCTATAGTGTGTTAGCGTTTATTAACAGGGGGTTTGAGTTTAAGAGCCGTGGGGTTATGCTTCAACTGTACAGGACCTTGGTGAGACCACATTTGGAATATTGTGTGCAGTTCTGGTCACCTCACTATAAGAAGGATGTGGAAGCGCTGGAAAGAGTGCAGAGGAGATTTACCAGGATGCTGCCTGGTTTGGAGGGTAGGTCTTATGAGGAAAGGTTGAGGGAGCTAGGGCTTTTCTCTTTAGAGTGGAGGAGGATGAGAGGCGACTTAATAGAGGTTTATAAGATGATGAGGAGGATAGATAGAGGGACGTTCAGAGACTATTTCCTCGGGTGGATGTAGCTGTTACTAGGGGGCATAACTATAAGGTTTATGGTGGGAGATAGAGGAGGGATGTACAGGGTAGGTTCTTTACTCAGAGAGTGGTTGGGGTGTGGAATGGACTGCCTGCAGTGATAGTGGATTCGGGGCACTTTAGGAAATTTCAAGCGGTTATTGGATAGGCACATGGAGCACACCAGGATGATAGGGAGTGGGATAGCTTGATCTTGGTTTCGGACAAAGCTCGGCACAACATCGAGGGCCGAAGGGCCTGTGCTGTACTGTTCTATGTTCAATTCTTAGAATCTTAGAATCCCTACAGCACAGAAAGAGGCCATTCGGCCCATCGAGTCTGCACCGACCAAATCCCACCCAGGCCCTACCCCCATATATTTACCCACTAATCCCTCTAACCTACGCATCCCAGGACACTAAGGGCAATTTTTTTTTTAGCTTGGCCAATCAACCTAACCCGCACATCTTTGGACTGGGAGGAAACCGGAGCACCCGGAGGAAACCCACGCAGACACGAGGAGAATGGGCAAACTCCACACAGACAGTGACTCAAGCCGGGAATCGAACCCAGGTCCCTGGAGCTGTGAAGCAGCTGGTGTTGTTAAACTTCTTGCTGTGAAGCAGCAGTGCTAACCACTGTGCTACCGTGCCGCAATTGTTGAACATTTGATGGAAGGCGCTATCTCAATGCAGGTTCTCCTTGAGCAGTTTAAATTGTTGGAACATTTGGTGATAGGCGCTATGTGAATGCAGGTTCTCCCTGAGCAAGTTAAAGTTCCTTTGTTTGACCTTAGAGGGCGGCACCCCTCTGCCTGGGCGGGGCCAGGTGGGCGGCACTCCACTGCGTGGGCGGGGACAAGGACTCCGATTGACAGGGGGACGGGCCAATCAGAAGTGCGGCCGCCGGGAGAGGGGCCCCAATGAGGGACAGCGGGTCCGGATGACTGACAGGGCGGTTGACCAATAGGAGCCGGGGCCTGATGGAGGCAGCGACCAATGGGAGCGCGGCGGTGGGCGGGATGTTTGAAGGGAGCCAGGACGCAGCGGACGCCATTTTGTGGAGAGCGGTTGGGCGGGTGGTAGGAATAAAGGTGGTGGTTTTTAATCCTTAAAAAAAAGCACTCAAATTATCCTTTTTCCTCAAGGGAGGGGGAAAAAATGGTGAAAATATTTATCGGGAATCTGCCGCGCATCGCGACGAAGGAAGAGATTAAGGAGTTATTCGAGAAGTACGGCAAACTGACCGAGTGCGACATCATCAAGGTGGGAGAGAGTCGGTGAAGCGGATAAATAAATAAACAAGCTGGGCTTTAACCTACTCCAGTTGGTGCCCAGTGTCTGCGCTGCAGGCTGAGGGCACTGGGACAGGGGTTTAAAAATGTACTTTCCAGTGAGGCCGGGGGGGAGGCATTGGGGACGGACCGATCTGATGGTGGGGGTGTTACACTGAATCCCTTCCCCCCTCCCCAAAACCATGGACATGACCCAGCAAAGGGGAGATATTCAGCCCATCTTGTCCATGCTGGCCCAAAGACACTCAGGTGTTGCATTGTAATCCCACCGAGCTGCACTTGGCCCATAGCCCTGTAGCTTACAGCACTTAAATCCAAAAGTTTTTGAAGTTTATTTATTAGTCACAAGTAAGGCTTACATTAACATCGCAATGAAGTTACTGTGAAATTCCCCGAGTCGCCACACACTCCGGCGCCTGCTCGGGGCAATCCACCTAACCAGCACATCTTTCACACAGTGGGAGGAAACCAGAGCATCCCATAGAAGAGGGGTATTCGATCCATCTTGTCCATGCTGACCCAAAGACACTCAGGTGTCCCATTGTAATCCCACCTGGCTGCACTTGGCCCATAGCCCTGTAGCTTACAGCACTTAGGTGCAGATCCAAAGTTTTTAAAGTTTATTTATTAGCCACAAGTAAGGCTTACATTAACACTGCAATGAAGTTACTGTGAAAATCCCCGAGTCGCCACACTCCGGTGCCTGTTTGGGTCAATGCACCCTAACCAGCACGTCTTTCAGACTGTGAGGAAACCGGCGCACCTGGAGGAATCCCACACAGACAGTGACACAAACCGGAAATCAAACCCGGGTCCCTGGCGCTGTGAGGCAGCAGTGCTAATCGCTGCCACTGTGAGGCTAGCACTGCTGCCTCACAGCGCCAGGGACCCCCAGTTCGATTCCCGGCTTGGGTCACTGTGTGCAGTCTGCATGTTCTCCCCCGTGTCTGCGTGGGTTTCCTCCGGGTGCTCTGGTTTCCTCCCACAGTCCGAAAGCCATGCTGATTAGGTGCATTGGCCGTGCTAAATTCTCCCTCAGTGTACCCGAACAGGTGCCGGTGCGGGGGGGGCGACTAGGGGATTTTCACAGTAACTTCATTGCAGTGTCAGTGTAAGCCTACTTGTGGCACTAATAAATAAACTTTAAGTTCCAGATGCCCATCACCTCTGCGTTTTTAAAAAAAAAAAGATTTTCCTCATAACCCCTCTAATCCTTCTGCTCACTTAGCTTGAATCTATGACCATTGATTTTTGAACTCTATCAAGGGAAACAGGTTCCTCTATCTCCAATCTTCACAATTTTGTACACCTCAATCATGTCAGCCTTCTCTATTTCAAGGAATCAACTCCAACCTCTCCAATCCCCCCCTCGTAGCTACAATTCTCCAGCCCTGGCAACATTCTAGCAAATCTCCTCTGCAGATTCCCCAGTGCAATTACGTCCTTCCTGTAATGTGGTGACCAGAACTGCACACAATACTCCAGTTGTGGCCTCACCAGTATCATGTACAGTTTCATCATTAAATCCCTACTTTTTGTACCCTGTACCTCAGCAAATGAAGGAGAGCATTCCATATGCCTTTACAACCTTATCTACTGTACAGCTACCTTTAGGACCCTGTGCACTTGCATGCCAAGATCTCTCACTCCAGCTACCGGGACTTGATGGATTGAGTTATAAGGAAAGGCTGGATAGACTGGGACTTTTTTTCTCTGGAGCGTAGGAGACTGAGGGGCAATCTTATAGAGGTCTATAAAATAATAAGGGGCACAGATCAGCTAGAAAGTCAATATCTTTTCTCAAAGATAGGGGAGTCTAAAACTAGAGGGCATAGGTCTAAGGTGAGAGGGGAGAGATACAAAAGTGTTCAGAGGGGCAATTCTTTCACACAGAGGGTAGTGAGTGTCTGGAACAAGCTACCAGAGGTAGTAGTAGAGGTGGATGCAATTTTATCTTTTTCATAGAAACCCTACAGTGCAGAAAGAGGCCATTTGGCCCATTGAGTCTGCACCAGCCACAATCCCACCCAGGCCCTACCCCCATATCCCGACATATTTACCCACTAATCCCTCTAACCTATGCATCTCAGGACACTAAGGGGCAATTTTAACATGGCCAATCAACCTAACCCGCACATCTTTGGACTGTGGGAGGAAACCGGAGCACCCGGAGGAAACCCACGCAGACACGAGGAGAATGTGCAAACTCCACACAGACTGTGACCCAAGCAGGGAATCGAACCCAGGTCCCTGGAGCTGTGAAGCAGCAGTGCTAACCCACTGTGCTACCGTGCCGCCCCGTTCATGATAGTGCTGAAGAACATGACTATATGGCATTTAAAAAGCGTTTAGACAATTACATGGGTAAGATGGGTATAGAGGGATATGGGCCAAATGCGGGCAATTGGGACTAGCTTAGGGGTCTAAAAAAAAAGGCGGCATGGACAAGTTGGGCCAAAGGGCCTGTTTCCATGCTGTAAACCTCTATGACTCTACCCCTCTCAATTATATTTCCATTTATTGTGTATTCCCTTTTACCGGTTGATCTCCCTCAATGTATTACCTCACACTTGTGAGAATTGAACTCCATCTGCTAGTTGCTTGTCCACTCCACCAACCTGTCTAAATCATTTTGGAACTTACAGCTACCCTCGATACCATCCACAACACGGCCAATTTTGTGTCGTCTGCAAATTTCCCAATCGTGCCCCCCACGTTCAAGTCCAAATCATTAATGTAGGAAATAAATAGCAGGGGTCTCAACACCCAGCCCTGTGGAACACCACTTGGAATAGCTTTCCATTCGCAAGGACGGCCGTCAACCATTATCCTCTGTTTCCTCTTATTAACCAACTTTGGATCCAATTTGCCACGTTACCCTGTATCCTGATTTTACTTTCTTTGTAAGGAGTCTAACAACACCAGGTTAAAGTCCAACAGGTTTATTTGGTAGCAAACGCCACTAGCTTTTGGAGCGCTGCTCCTTCGTCAGGTGAGTGGGAGATCTGCTCAGAAACAGGGAATATAAAGACACAAACTCAAGTTACTGAATAATGATTGGAATGCGAGTCTTTACAGCTAATCAAGTGTTAAAAGTACAGACAATGTGAGTGGAGAGAGCATTAAGCACAGGTTAAAGAGATGTGTGTTGTCTCCAGACAGGACAGCCAGTGAGATTTTGCAAGTCCAGGCAAGTTGTGGGGGTTACAGATAATCATAGAAATCATAGAAACCCTACAGTGCAGAAGGAGGCCATTCGGCCCATCGAGTCTGCACCGACCACAATCCCACCCAGGCCCTACCCCCACATATTTTACCCGCTAATCCCTCTAACCTACGCATCCCAGGACTCTAAGGGGCAATTTTTTTAACCTGGCCAATCAACCTAACCCGCACATCTTTGGACTGTGGGAGGAAACCGGAGCACCCGGAGGAAACCCACGCAGACACGAAGAGAATGTGCAAACTCCACACAGACAGTGACCCGAGCCGGGAATCGAACCCGGGACCCTGGAGCTGTGAAGCAGCAGTGCTAACCACTGTGCTACCGTGCCATGCTCAGCGACAATCACCAGGCAAGACTGTTCTCTTCCTGTTGGGGAGGGTCACGGGCATTCGGCCTTTGATATTCGGGTAAGTGTTCTCCAAGGCGGCCTTCACGACACACGTCAGCGCAGAGTCGCTGAGCAGAGACTGATAGCCTGGTTCCGCACACATGAGGACGGCCTCAACCGGGATCTTGGGTTCATGTCACACTATCTGTAACCCCCACAACTTGCCTGGACTTGCAAAATCTCACTGGCTGTCCTGTCTGGAGACAACACGCATCTCTTTAACCTGTGCTTAACCCTCTCTCCACTCACATTGTCTGTACCTTTAAAACTTGATTAGCTGTAAAGACTCGCATTCCAATCATTATTCATTATTCTGTAACTTGAGTTTGTGTTTTTATATGCCCTGTTTACTGTTTGTTAGCAGATCTCCCACTCACCTGACGAAGGAGCAGCGCTCCAAAAGCTAGTGGCATTTGCTACCAAATAAACCTGTTGGACTTCAACCTGGTGTTGTTAGACTCCTTACTGTGTTTACCCCAGTCCAACGCCGGCATCTCCACATCTTTACTTTTTTTGACCAGTCTGCCACGTGGGATCTTGTCAAATACCTTATTAAAATCTGTGTAGACAACATCCACTGCACTCCCCTCATCGATCCTCTTTGTCACATCCTCAAAAAAGTCAACCAAATTTGTTCAGCGTGACCTTCCCTTAACAAAGCCATGCTGACTATCCCTGACTCATCCACGTCTTTCTAAGTGACAGCTTATCCGATCTCTCAAGATTGATTCCAAGTTTGTCCGCCACTGAAGTAAGACTAACTGGCCTATAATTGTTTAGAAATTACTTTGTACCTTTTTGAAGCAACAAACCACACTTGCGATCCTCCGGCTCATCACCTGTGTCCAGAAAAATAATCCTCCGAGGAGCTGCTATTTCATAGAATCCCTACAGTGCAGAAGGAGGCCATTCAGCCCATCGAGTCTGCACCGACCACAATCCCACCCAGACCCTACTCCCACAACCTCACATAATTACCTTGCTAATACCCCTCGCACTAGGGTCAATTTAGCTTGGCCAATCCACCTACCTACAGATCTTTGGACACTAAGGGGCAATTTAGCATGGCCAATCCACCTAACCTGCACATCTTTGGACACTATGGGACAATTTAGCATGGCCAATCCACCTAACCTGCACATCTTTGGACACTAAGGGGCAATTTAGCATGGCCAATCCACCTAACCCGCACATCTTGGGACACAGTGGCAATTTAGCATGGCCAATCCACCTAACCCGCACATCTTGGGACACAGTGGCAATTTAGCATGGCCAATCCACCTAACCTGCACATCTTTGGACAGTAAGGGGCAATTTAACATGGCCAATCCACCTAACCTACACATCTTTGGACAGTAAGGGGCAATTTAACATGGCCAATCCACCTAACCTGCACATCTTTGGACTGTGGGTGGAAACCGGAGCACCCGGAGGAAACCCACACAGACACGGGGCGAATGTGCAAAATCTGCACAGACAGTGACCCAAGGCTGGGAATCGAACTCGGGTCCCTGGCGCTGTGAGGCAGCAGCGCTAGCCACTGTGCCACCGTGCCACCCACATCCCTGTACTTTCTATGTTCCTCTGGGCTATCTGCAGTGTTGAGTTTTTTGTGACTATCGCCAGCTTTCTTTTTCTGTTTAATCTTCCCCTGTATTTTTCTAGCTAACCATGGGGGTCTAGATTTGGCAGTACCATTCTTATTTTTAGAGGGGAAACATATCTGCATTGGACCTTAAGGATTTTGCATATTATTGCTTCCCACTGGTTTACCACTGATTTGTCCTTCAGCAGTCCACCTCAGCCAAATCACATCTCAGTTTTGTAAAATGTGCCTCCCTCCAGTTTAAAACATTCACTCTTGATTGATCTCCTGTTCTTTGGCACGGTGGCACAGTGGGTTAGCGCTGCTGCCTCACAGCGCCAGGGATCCGGGTTCGATTCCCGCTAGGGTCACTGTCTGTGTGGAGACTGCACTTTCTCCCCGTGTCTGCGTGGGTTTCCTCCGGGTGCTCCGGTTTCCTCCCACAGTCTGAAAGATGTGTGGGTTAGGGTGCTAAATTCTCCCTCAGTATAACCCGAACAGGCACCGGAGTGTGGCGACTGGGGGATTTTCACAGTAACTTCATTGCAGTGTTAATATAAGCCTTACTTGTGACACTAGTAAATAAACTTTAAACTTTTTCCATAATAATACTAAATCTAACTGAATTGTCACTTTCTGGATGTGGACCATGGGAGTTGGTGGCATCAGTCAGGGGATGTCTCTGTAGGTGGCGAGTGGGAAGGGAGAGACCTTTTTCTACTAAGTGTTCCCATTCTGAAGAGAGAAATGAGGTACAATCTTAGTTCTGTAATGTCCCCGGGACTGTCTTCAGTGCAAAATACGTGGGGGGAAAAGCCCCGTGTGGAGCAACCTTTTTGCATCATCCATCAAAAACATTCATCTAGTGTGTTTAGAATTTTTTTTTTTTGGACAAGTGACAAGGTTGCAGGTTCCCCCACTCTGGGACGTCACAAAAATCTAGGCAGGTACTCCAGTGTCAGTACCGAGGAAGTGCTGTACTGTCAACAGTGTTGTCGGCACCTTCATGCCAGTACCGAGGGGTTGGTGCACTGTCAGGCGTGCCCGGCACCACCTCAGTGCCAGTACTGAGGGGCGCAGCGCTGTCGGCGGTGTCGTTGGCACCTTAGCGCCAGTACCGAGGGGCTGCAGCACTGTTGGAGGTGCCGTCTTTCCAATTAGACGTCGAGTGCCCTGTCTGCCCCGTCAGATGAACGTGAAGCCATCTTTTGGATGAGTCGTTAGGCTGTGCTCCTGTTTGTGCTCTTAGGTTCACATAAAAGATTCCTCGGTCACTAAAAGAGCAAGGAGACTTTTTATTTCGTTATCAGCTTCTCAAACAGATTTGATTGTTATCGCATTGCTGCTTGTAGGAGCTCGCTGTGCACACATTAGCTGCCATGTTTGCTATATTTTAGCAGTGACTACATTTTGAAATGGGCTGTAATGTGTTTAAAAATGGCTGGTAAATCATCCATCACTGTGTGAATGCCAGTCTCTGTTTGAAGGAGAAGGACTTTGGGTTTCCCATCACATAGGAGCTTTATAGGTATACCTAACTCAATTAAAGATTGTTCGCTTGAGTCCTATTCTAGATAGGGGGAACACGGTGGCGCAGTGGTTAGCACGGCTGCCTCACAGCACCAGGGACCCGGATTCAATTCTGGGCTTGGGTCACTGTGTGGAGTCTGCACATTCTACAAAGTTTACTTATTTGTCGCAAGTAAGGCTTACATTAACACTGCAATGAAGTTACTGTGAAAATCCCGTGGTCGCCACACTCCGGTGCCTGTTCGGGTTACGCTGAGGGAGAATTTAGCACGGCCAATGCACCCTAACCAGCACGTCTTTCTTTGGACTGTGGGAGGAAACCGGAGCACCCGGAGGAAACCCAGGCAGACACGGGGAGAATGTGCAAACTCCACACAGACAGTTCTCCCTGTGTCTGCGTGGGTTTCCTCCGGGTGCTCTGGTTTCCTCCCACACTCCAAAGATGTGCAGGTTAGGGTGGATTGGCCATGCTAAATTGCCCCTTAGTGTCCCGGGATGCGTAGGTTAGAGGCATTAGTGGGGTAAATATGTGGGGTTGCGGGGGATAGGGCCTGGGTGGGATTGTTGTCGGTGTAGACTCGATGGGCCAAATGGACTCCTACACTGTCGGGTTTCTTTCTATTTCTATATTTGAGTACAGAATCCAAGCTAACACGCTCAGGAGTGAGTGCTTGCTGCAGTTTTGGAGGTTTTGTCATTTTGGTTAGACCTTAAGTTGAGACCCTATCAGCCCTCTTGGGTGAATGTAGTGTGTTTCCTAAACTTTGTTCTTCTGTGCTTGACACTGAGTGTGACCTCAGAATGAAGATTGGGGTGCCGGGGTGGAGAGCTATTAAGCATGGTAGGGGGTTCAAAGAGCAGGGATATCGGCACAAAAACGCCTGCCATTTTCAGGCTGTCACTGTCAGTGATCAGGCCTTAACACATTGGATTAGTTAGCGCCCACGAACAAAGAACACACATGCATGAGGAACATAGAACATAGAACAGTACAGCACAGAACAGGCCCTTCGGCCCACGATGTTGTGCCGAGCTTTATCTGAAACCCAAGATCAAGCTATCCCACTCCCTATCATCCTGGTGTGCTCCATGTGCCTATCCAATAACCGCTTAAATGTTCCTAAAGTGTCTGACTCCACTATCACTGCAGGCAGTCCATTCCACACCCCAACCACTCTCTGCGTAAAGAACCTACCTCTGATATCCTTCCTGTATCTCCCACCACGAACCCTATAGTTATGCCCCCTTGTAATAGCTCCATCCACCCGAGGAAATACTCTTTGAACGTTCACTCTATCTATCCCCTTCATCATTTTATAAACCTCTATTAAGTCTCCCCTCAGCCTCCTCCGTTCCAGAGAGAACAGCCCTAGCTCCCTCAACCTTTCCTCATAAGACCTACCCTCCAAACCAGGCAGCATCCTGGTAAATCTCCTCTGCACTCTTTCCAGCGCTTCCACATCCTTCTTATAGTGAGGTGACCAGAACTGCACACAATATTCCAAATGTGGTCTCACCAAGGTCCTGTACAGTTGCAGCATAACCCCACGGCTCTTAAACTCCAACCCCCTGTTAATCAAAGCTAACACACTATAGGCCTTCTTCACAGCTCTATCCACTTGAGTGGCAACCTTCAGAGATCTGTGGATATGAACCCCAAGATCTCTCTGTTCCTCCACAGTCTTCAGAACCCTACCTTTGACCCTGTAATCCACATTTAAATTAGTCCTACCAAAATGAATCACCTCACATTTATGTGGACCTCATGGACCTCATAGCCATTCCCAGGACAGTCAAATCCCCACTCCACCGTGACCTCGATTACCCTTCCCACCCTCACTCTTGAGGGCCACGACCCACAGTTTGGGAATCCCAGATGTGAAGGACCCCGCAGCCACTACTCATATAAGAGCCGCGCTGACCTCTTTAACACGGCCGTTAACTAAATGGGAAGTTGTGATCAAGCTTTATAAAACACTAGTTTCAGCCTCATCTCGAGTATTGTATCCAAGGAAGGCGAAAGGTTGTTGAGAACGGTCCGTGGTGCGAATGAATTGGGTTACAGGGAAAAATTGGAGAAGGTGGGGTTGTTCTTGAAGGAGATTTGAACAGAGTTTGCAATCACGAGGTGTCCGGATCGAATCGATGGAAACTTTCCATCGGTAAAATGATTGAGCGGCTAATGCGATTGGTAAAATAACCAAAGGTGCCGCGAGGGAAATTGTTTTCCTCAGCGTGCCGTTAACATTTGGAATTCCACCACCCACAGGCGTGGAGGGGAGGGAGACAGAGTCAATCAGGAGCAAATCGGATAAGCACCTGAAGAGAGAACATTTGCAGGGCACTGCTTGGCACAAAGGCAGGGGAGTGGGACAAGAGCGGGCACGGAATACCACCAAGATGTGTTGGGGTCTGGTAATTTACGTGATTTCCTCTTTGTTAGTTCATTCCCTTTTGAAATTTATGAGTTGAAGAAAAAGCAAAGCTGTGACTTCCTCAATCTCCAAACTTCATTTACTCCCCACGTCCTTCCAGCTTCATCCACCTGTCTGATTCTGGATGATAACAGTTTCTACACTGGTGACTAATGTTGGAAAGGATTCCTCCCCATCCTCACAACTCTGCGTAATCAGGTTCTCCTCTTTGTTCTAGAGCTCTTGCATTTAATACTCGCGACCCTCATTAGAAACATAGAAGATAGGAGCAGGAGGAGGCCATTCGGCCCTTCGAGCCTGCTCCCCCATTCATCACCATCATGGCTGATCGTCCAACTCAATACCCTAATCCTGCTTTCCCCCCATAACCTTTGATCCCCAAATGCTATATCCAGCCGCCTCTTGAATACATTCAATGTTTTGGCATCAACTACTTCCTGTGGGAATGAATTCCACAGGCTCACCGGGTGAAGGAATGTCTCCTCACCCCCGTCCTGAATGGTCTACCCCGAATCCTCAGACTGTAACCCCCTGGTTCTGGACTCCCCCCACCATCGGGAACATCCTCCCTCATTCTTGATCCCTCAACTAACTATCTAGCTATCCTATCCCGTCCTTTCATAATCCGTAACCTTTCTCTTGGGTGTTACGTTTCCTCACAGTAGGTATCATCTCAGTGAACTGACACTACACCCTCTTAAAGCCTCACCTGCAGTGTGGAGAACATCCATTGTCAGGAGTTTGAGGTTGATCGTTGGCAGGGCAATGACGGCTTTGTGTTTAGTTTTAAGTCTTGTCCTGTGGTGCCTTGTAGCACCTACACATAATCTGGGAGATTGGTCAGTGGAATGGAGGTAAAGAGCTCACAGCTTTTGAAGAACTCAAAGCTGAAATGGAGACGAGAAGGTGCAGGAGGACTCTTGAATGGTGTTGTTTAAAACAAATGGTTGTTTAAAATGGTGTTGTGAGACTTCTTATGTTGTTTAAAAGACCATGGTAAGGAATTGGAGCGCCACGGTGGCAAAGTGGTTAGTAAAGTAAAGTTTATTTATTTTAGTCACAAGTAGTCTTACATTAACACTGCAATGAAGTTCTTGTGAAAATCCCCTAGTCGCCACACTCTGGCACCTGTTCAGGTTACACTGAAGGAGAATTTAGCACGGCCAATCCACCTAGTGTGCACATCTTTGGACTGTGGGAGGAAACCGGAGCACCCGGAGGAAACGCACGCAGACACGGGGAGAATGTGCAAACTCCACGCAGACAGTGACCCAAACCGGGAATCGAACCCAGGTCCTGGTGCTGTGAGACGGCAGTGCTAACCACCGTGCCGCCCGTTGCACTGCTGCCTCACAGCTCCAGGGTCTCAGGTTCGATTCCCGGCTTGGGTCACTGTCCGTGTGGAGTCTGCACGTTCTCCCCCCCGTGTCTGCGTGGGTTTCCTCCGGGTGCTCCGGTTTCCTCCCACAGTCTGAAAGACGTGCTGGTTAGGGCGCATTGACCCGAACAGGCGCCAGAGTGTGGCGACTAGGGGATTTTCACAGTAACTTCATTGCAGTGTTAATGTAAGCCTTACTTGTGACACTAATCAATAAACATTACTGTAGCTATCCATGTTTGAGGTTCGCGGAGAGGAGAAGAAATAAAATAATTGTTTCTTGTTTTGCTAGAATTATGGCTTTGTGCACATGGAGGATAAAGAGGCGGCGGACGAGGCAATCAAGAACCTGCACCACCACAAACTACACGGCCTGCCCATCAACGTCGAGGCCAGCAAAAGCAAGGTGAAGACCTCGACCAAGCTGCACGTCAGCAACATCGCTGCAGAATGTTCCAACCAGGAGCTGCGGGCCAGGTTCGAGGAGTACGGGCCTGTCATGGAGTGCGACATTGTCAAGGACTATGCCTTTGTGCACATGGAACGGGAGGAGGATGCCATGGAAGCCATTCGGGGGTTTGATGGCACTGAGTTTAAAGGTGAAATTGCTGGAGTGCGGGGGTGGTGGGGGGGATGAGAGTGGGGGGGGTGGGGGGGGGGGGGGGGGGGCGGTGTCAGCAAGGGTGTCGACCACACCAGGCAAGGGCACCACTGCGATACTGACACTTGGTATTTCTATTTTAGCATCCCATAGAACTGCCTAGTTGTTGTGGATGGAAGTGGCAGAACGGAGGGAGCAGTTAATGTTCTCTTTACATCTTTCAGCCACCCCTCACTGTTGTTCAGTAGAACGTTCCTTTTTAGGACAAGCGCACCTGATATCTGCAACATCTGACTTCCTTGTCTCTTCTCCATCTAGATTTATGTTTTTCCAGATGATGTGTGTGATGCTAGGGTTCTGGGTGAAGTTGCCAGTTGCGCTGAATCCTGCAGCACCAAGTCATTGTTCACATTGTCTATCCAGCTAGATAGGCAGTGTCGCTGATCTGGCGAGGGCTGTGGGTGAGGGAGTTAAATCTGTGAGCTGCTGATCACTGTCCAATAACTCCCCTCCCCCACCAACAGGGAGCACATTAACGCGCATTGAAGACTGGGGGTTGAGCTTGGATTTTGTCTTCCCATAGTTGAAGAGTTGCCCATACTCGACTCCGAGGTGAAGACTGTCTGTTTGAGCGCTGTTGGGGAGACCTGGAGTTGGTTCCCGATGTGTGAATCATTCAGCGGGAGGGGGGGAGGGAGGAGGGGGGGAAGGGGATGGGGGGGAGAGGGGGAGGAGGGGGGGGGAGGGAGAGGGGGAGGGAGGGCGGTGGGGGGAGAGGGGGAGGAGGGGGGGGGAGGGAGAGGGGGAGGGAGGGCGGTGGGGGGGAGGGAGAGGGGGAGGGAGGGCGGTGGGAGGGAGGGCGGTGGGGGGGGGGATGGGGGGGTCTGATGATTCCTTTAAATGAGTAGCGATGCGTCCATTCCCTGCAATTTCTTTCACACTTATCGATTGATGTGGGGATGGGGTGCTCACCTCAAAGTTTATTCGGTTCATTGGGGGCTTCCTTGAGGTAATTCTGAGTGCAGGGTCGCTTCAGCAGCGTCTGACTGAACGTAAATCGCTGCTGTGGACCGAACACAGGAAGAGCTGTGCTCAGATAATGATGCGGGAATTAAAAACCCGTGTTACTCTGATAGGCATCTTGCACTGAGCTTTGCATATCCGAAAGGCCTTGCTTTGATTCCCCAGGCCGTCCAGTGCAAGCTGTACGTTCCTCACTCACTGAAGGGGACGGAGACCGTAAATTGTTCAGGATTCCCACCCCTGAGAAGTGCAGACAGAACTGGGCGCCACACTGTTCCCCAACATAGACAAATAGCCTGTCAGTGAAATAGGCCACACGTGAGTGATTATCGCAAAAAAAAAACCTGTTTGAGAGAGGGTAATTTAACCAGAAAACTGTCAAATAACTTGTGTGCACCTCAGTTCCATTAGCCAGAGACCTGACAAATCCAGGTACTGATGGGTTAAATTGCAATAAATGAGCTCGGGAGACACTTTGTTTTAAATGGAAGTTCAGCAGTACTTAGTTTTGGTTTGCTGAAATTTATTGTGTGCCAGTCGGATTGGAATTGTAAATGAGGTTGCGTTGATTTTGCTGTTGTTACACTTTGGTTTGCAGTCCACCTGCTGTGTACGTGCCCGGTTGGCATTTGCTCTTTATCTGTCCTGGGTACACTCCCAATTGTTGTCCCTCCAGGAGCCGACCAAGAAAGCTATTCCGCAGTAAGTTTGTGAGCGCTGTTCTGTGCAGTGATGTAATGGTTGTGGGTTCTAGGGGTAATTCAAGCCATGCTGTGCTCCCAGTGAGGGCCCCGCACTGAAACGGCACGCAGGCAGGAGTTATAGCTCTGACAGTGTGTCCCCCTCGAGCCCGATTCCCCAGCCTATGTTTCTTACTGAGCTCAGGGTGGCACAGTGGTTAGCACCGCTGCCTCTCAGCGCCAGGGACCAGGGTTCAATTCTGGCCTCGGGTCACTGTCTGTGTGGAGTTTGCACATTCTCCCTGTGTCTGCGTGGGTTTCCTCCGGGTGCTCCGGTTTCCTCCCACAGTCCGAAAGATGTGCAGGTCGGGGGATTAACCATGATAAATTGCCCCTTAGTGTCAGGGGGATTAGCAGGGTGACTATGTGGGGGTTACGGGGACAGGATCTGGGTGGAATTGTTGTCGATGCAGGCTCGATTGGCCAAATGGCCTCCTCCTGCATTGTAGTGATTCTGAAACTCCCATCATGGCATTATCCCATTTACAAGGCAAAACCTGAATCTGTCACTGACCTCCTGAGAACTCAATAGAATTTGGTCTGTTTTCAAACCTTGAAGTAACAAAAGCTGTTCTCCTCGTGGCTCGGAAAGTTTATGTCGAGATTGACTTGTTCTAATGCCAACCTCTGCATCTTGTCCTCTCCTGCCTTCCTTTTGTGTTCTTAATGTTGTCGCCAGTGTTACTACATGTTCATCCTGCGATCGGCAGCTGTTTTATGGTCCTCGTTGTGCTCAGTGTTTGCTCTGCTTGGAATTCCTGGGCCTGGGAGCCTTCTTAACTCTTGTTGCCTCACTGTTGAATAAATCCTAAAATCAGAGCCATCAGGATGTGTTGGTATCAGCCGCGTCAGGAAATAAATGTGGACTCAAAAGTCCAAGATAGCTCCTGCCCTCTGAAGCTTGCATACTTGGCAGCTTGGTCACCTCAGATTTGGTGTGTTGATAACAGTACAGAGTAGCAAAGCTTATCATTTTATCCTTGTGTAACACTCTTCATACACCATCTTAGTCGGTGCGGAAGGTCACCCTCATGTTTGCAAGCAGAAGTTGAGAATTCCTTAACTGCTCTTTTCAAGTGAACATGCCGGAAAGATCTTGCAACCTTGCTCTTGGAAGCTTCACAAAAACCTGGCGTTCTCTGCAGCTTTGGCCCCTTGCTGACAAATATTCTCCTCTCTGCCCATCCACTTTGGATGTCGGCCTTTGGAAACTTGTTTCGCTTTTCAGCCAAGGTCCTGCAGCTCGGTGTCGTCTGTGGAACTACCTCGAGGGGCTCCACCGGGGGAGAGAAGCCACTCAGCTGCGCAGTCTGACTGACCTGCTGTCTCCTGGGTGGAGACCTCAGCGTTTTGCTCCTTTTAGAAACTTGCTTCTCCAGTTTGTGGAAAGCTGGTGCTCTGTGAGAACCTCGGGGAATTTCTGGGTGGTAAGTAATGTGAGGAGGCCGAATGTCGCATCCTTTCTGCTGACACGTTTGGCTTCCTCGCGCTCTGGCTTGACACCTGATCAGGTGATACCTCTTCACTCTCCAAGGTTTAATGGAAAAGTCCAAGGATTAAAGTACCAAAATTAATTTGCCTTAAATCATAAAATCTAGGGAAGCGAATCTTGAATTTAAAAAATGCTCTTCCATTTCCAAGGAGCAATGAAAAGATTGTGTTAAGACACCTTTTCTGATCCGCCTGGAGATTTGCCAGCCAGATTTCCCCTCTCTGCCAGACCAGTGCGTAATGGCACCCGTATGGAGTGATCAGCTGACTTTGATCAAAGAACAAAGAAAATTACAGCACAGGAACAGGCCCTTCGGCCCTCCAAGCCTGCGCCGACCAGGCTGCCTGACTTAACTAAAACCCCCTACCCTTCCGGGGACCATATCCCTCCATTCCCATCCTATTCATGTTTTTGTCAAGACGCCCCTTAAAAGTCACTATCGTATCTGCTTCCACTACCTCCCCCGGCAACGAGTTCCAGGCACCCACCACCCTCTGTAAAAAAAAAAATCTGCCTCGTACATCTCCTTTAAACCTTGCCCCTCGCACCTTGAACCTGTGCCACCCAGTAATTGACTCTTCCACCCTGGGAAAAAGCTTCTGACTATCCACTCTGTCCATCCCTCTCATAATCTTGTAGACTCCTATCAGGTCACCCCTCAACCTCCATCATTCCAGTGAGAACAAACCAAGTTTCTCCAACCTCTCCTCATAGCTGATGTCCTCCATACCAGGCAACATCCTGGTAAATCTTTTCCGCACCCTCTCCAAAGCCTCCACATCCTGCTGGTGGTGTGGCGACCAGAATGGAACATTATATTCCAAGTGCGGCCTGACTCAGGTTCTATAAAGCTGCAACATGACTTGCCAATTTTTAAACTCAATGCCCCGGCCGATGAAGGCAAGCATGCCGTACGCCTTCTTGACTACCTTCTCCACTTTCAGCGACCTGTGTACCTGTACACCCAGATCCCTCTGCCTATCAATACTCTGAAGGGTTCTGCCATTTACTGTATATCAATGCGGTGCCAGCCAAGATACCCCATCAGTTGGATCTGTAGCCCTCAGGAAATAGCAGCTGTATTCTTGTGGGGAATTCTAATTCCCGTACAGTATTTTGTGACTTCCCCTCTTCCCCCTTGAGCCTGGTGTTTGCAGAGCTAACGAGCCATTTGTCACAGAGCTAGTGTGTGAAATCCCTGTTCAGCCTCATCAACAATTCATTTTATAGAGTTAGTCTCTCTGTTTCACCAAATGTCTCCGAGTCTCTCCTGCGCCCCCCAACGCCCATTGCGATTCCCAGTCCCTCAGTCACCAAATGGTGGTTATTTGACTGGCCTGCCTAGTGGCGATTTATCCTCACGTTCTTTGGTAGCAGTTGTAATCAGAGCTCCCCCGAACCTACCCCACTTTCCCCACCACCCCCACCCCTTTGCTTTTTGCGTTGGGTTTAAGCAGAACCACACAGCAAGAGACCACATTTTTCTTTTTTTTTTGGAAAAAAAAAAATGTCATTGAGCAAACTCTCTCGCGTCTTGTTTTCAAAGGCAAACGGATCCATGTCCAGCTGTCGAGGAGCCGGCTTCGGACACAACCTGGGATGGGCGAGAAAAACAGCTGTTTCCGGTGCGGTAGAGAGGGCCACTGGTCTAAAGAATGTCCCAAAGATCGCGGTGGTTTTGACGGTGGATTCTCTTGCGACTACCCCCAACCTTACCCAATGCGGCCCATGTCAGCGTACGGAGAGCGTTCGGTGTACAGCGAGCGGTACGGAATGGCTCATCCCTACCAGAGCTATCCGGCACAGCCGTATGCGGCGGCGGGAGATCCCTACTTTGATCGGCGGCAGACTCAGCTCGCACCTATAGGCACCGCGATGAGCAATTGCGTCCCTGGCGGGTTAGACCCCTATGGGAGGCACACTGTGCCGCCCCCAACCCCTTCCTATTACGACAGGGATAGGAGCCCTCTGCGACGGATGCCCATGGCGGCCTCAAGCACCGGATACGGGTTTGATTACACACCAGTCAATGCGGCAGCAATGTCCACTAGATCTTCGTATGACGTGCCGGGCACCGCAGGGAATACCTACTTGGACCGTTCGCGATACTCTATGTTCTGACCCTGAAGGTGAGGCTCCATCCTCTTTCAAACCGCAGGTCTGTGTCTCTGACATTGCAGGTTTCGCTTCAGTCGGAACGTACTCAGTGGCTAATGTACAAGGTGCTTCAAGGCTCCTCTCCTGTCTTAACCCCCCCCCCTGCGCCCCCAAAAGGATTAATCCAGAGCCACACCCCGACTGACCCAGTGGACCCTAGGTTAGCCTGTCCTGGCCCTTTGCAAACGCAGGGGGAGGGAGGGACATATTCGCTAAGGTGTAGCTGCTCTCAGTTGTGGTTTAATGCCCTTCCAAAGTGTGTGTGTGTGTGGGGCGGGGGGGTAACCTGGGCTGACACTAGGATCAGGGTGGACTGGGACTACCCACGTTGTTCAGCAGGCTTCAGATTCACTCCCAAGATCGACGGGTGAATGGGGACCAATTAGACAGGGATGTCTGTGGACTGGTAACTTCCACTAGGGTCAGTGTTAATAGGAGACCATTGGCCGGGAAAGCTTGCCCTGTGGCCTGCACCGCTTACTGAAGTTGATAAGTGCTCGGAGTGCTACCGGAACCTCACGCTCAATCAACCTTTATTTTTATACGAAACAGGTTTTTCTCTCTCAGCGGCCGAGGACCTCAGTGCATTGTGCATTAGCCACTGAATGTCTCCGAGTCTGTTACCCACATGTAGGACAGGGTGAGAAATGACTGCGTGTTTCAGGGCAGCCGATTCAGGCTGTGATCTCAAGGTGAGGCGCGTGCCTTTTTTTTTTTAACACGTCTTTTAAAAAGAAACCTAAATTGACGTCCGTGTGTGCTTTTTCTTCTGTTGTTTCTTACAGGAATGATAAGTGTCCCTTTGATGAGAGAGTCGGGTTCCCCCCCCGGTATATGTGCGAATCTTCGGGTTGTGCGGATGCGTCCATCGGCGGGGATATAGCGCAAGGGACGTTTGGTGTGATACCCCGCCCTAATTATGATTTTTTTTTAAAGAAGTAGTTAACAAAGTAAGACTCGGTTCCAGATACGGGCTCACTTCAATCCACGGTGAGCAGTGGCCAAACTGTCTTTCCCAAGACCGGGCTCGTGTTTTAGTTTTAAACAGTAACAGTTCTTTGTGCTAGTCGGGAGTATATTGCGTCTCTATTAGCAATAGAAAACTTACACTCTCCTTTTTTTTTTCAGTGATGCATTTTTCTTGTATTGAAAGCTGATACAATAAATACCAGGTGTTTCACACTCAGTTTCTGGCTCCGAGTTGCTGCTTTGCATTTGGTCCCTTCACTGTCTTGTGGGGTTTTTTTTTTTTGCGTTGAGCGGTGTGTGTGTGTGTGTGTGTGGCAGGCTGCAGTTTCTCTGTATAACGGGAGGTAGCTTCAGACACTCGCCGAGCTTAACATTCGTTCACACAGACCCCAAGGTCCCCGAGCGCTGTTAAATTAGCCAGTGTCTGCTGCTTACTGGTGTGGGAAGAATGGGTTCGCATCCATGGGGCATTGGCACCAGTATTTGGGCAGATGGGACCTCTATAGATGGGATGGTCTCCGTTTGAACCGTGCTGGGACCAGAGTCCGAGCGAATCGTATCACTAGGGCTGCAGATAGGGCTTTAAACTAATTTATGGGGGGGGAGGGTGCAGAGGTAAGAGGAATTACGAAATCAATGGTCGAGAAGAGGGAGCGAGTGCAAGTGAATGAGGGCATTCAAGTAGTTAAAGGATTAGAGGGCGAGGGAGAGGTTGATAGCGTTTCATCAATTCAGGTCCAGATAAAAGCTGGAATAAAGACACTTTGCCTGAATGCAAGAACCATTCGGAACAAAGTTAATGAGTTGATGGTGCAAATCAGCACTAATGGGTATGATCTAGTGGCCATTACAGAAACGTGGCTGTAGGGAGACCAGGACTGGGCGATGAATATCCAGGGGTATCAGGCATTTAGGAAGAATAGACAGGAAGGAAAAGGTGGTGGGGTAGCTCTGTTAATAAAAGATAATGATGTGGAGATGCCGGCGTTGGACTGGGGTGAACACAGTAAGAGTTTTAACAACACCAGGTTAAAGTCCAACAGGTTTATTTGGTAGCAAATACCATTAGCTTTCGGAGCGCTGCTCCTTCGTCAGATGGAGTGGAAATGTGCTCTCAAACAGGGCACAGAGACACAAAATCAAGTTACAGAATACTGATTAGAATGCGAATCCCTACAGCCAACCAGATCTTAAAGATACAGACAATGTGGGTGGAGGGAGCATTAAGCACAGGTTAAAGAGATGTGTATTGTCTCCAGACTGTCTGGAGACCGCTCGACAATCACCAGGCAAGACTGTTCTCTTCCTGTGGGGGAGCACTTCAGCAGTCACGGGCATTCAGCCTCGGATCTTCAGGTAAGCGTTCTCCAAGGCGGCCTTCACGACACATGACAGCGCAGAGTCACTGAGCAGAAACTGATAGCCAAGTTCCGCACACACGAGGACGGCCTAAACCGGGATGTTGGATTTATGTCACATTATCAGTAACCCCCACAGCTTGCCTCCTGGACTTGCGGGCTGTCCTGTCTGGAGACAATACACATCTCTTTAACCTGTGCTTAATGCTCCCTCCACCCACATTGTATCTTTAAGATCTGGTTGGCTGTAGGGATTCGCATTCTAATCTGTATTCTGTAACTTGATTTTGTGTCTCTGTGCCCTGTTTGAGAGCACATTTCCACTCCATCTGACGAAGGAGCAGCGCTCCGAAAGCTAATGGTATTTGCTACCAAATAAACCTGTTGGACTTTAACTTGGTGTTGTTAAAACTCTGACAAAAGATAATATCAGGGTAGTAGTGAGGGATGACATAGGCTCTAGGGAACAAAACGTGGAATCGTTATGGGTAGAGATAAGGAATAGTAGAGGGAGAAAGACACTAGTAGGCGTGGTCTATAGGCCCCCAAATAATAATGTTGAGGTGGGGAGGGCTATAAACAAGCAAATAATGGATGCGTGCCAAAACGGAACGGCAATAATCATGGGGGACTTCAACCTGCATATTTATTGGCTGACTCAAGTTGAAAGGTGGGATGGCGGAAGAGTTCTTAGAATGCTGTCGGGATAGTTACCTTGAACAGTATGTTACAGAACCGACGAGGGAACGAGTTATCTTAGATCTGGTAATGTGTAACGAGGTAGGTAGAATTAAGGATGTTCTTGTGAAGGACCCTCTTGGGTCAAGTGATCACAATATGGTCGAAGTTCTGATACAAATGGAGGAGGAGCAAGTAGGGTCCCATACCAGTGTCCTCTGTTTGAACAGAGGGAAGTACGATAGGATGAGGGCTGAATTGGCTAAGGTGGACTGGGAGAGCAGACTGGTAGGTAAGGCAGCTGAGGAACAGTGGAGGATTTTTAAGGAGATCCTTTTCAGTACTCAGCAACAATATATTCCGGTGATAAAGAAGGACTGTAAGAAAAGGGATAACCAGCCGTGGATAACGAAGGAAATTAAGGAGAGTATTAAATTAAAGACCGATGCGTACAGAGTGGCCAAAAATAGTGGAGAATCGGAAGATTGGGAAAACTTTAAGAAACAACAAAGAACGACTAAGAAAGCGATAAAGAAAGGAAAGATAGGTTATGAAGCTAGGCTAGCTCTAAATATAAAAAAAGGATAGTAAAAGCTTTTACAAATATATAAAAAGGAATAGAGTGGCAAGAGTGAATGTTGGACCCTTGGAGGACGAGAGGGGGGATTTAATAGTGGGAAATGAGGAAATGGCTGAAACTTTAAATAAGTTTTTTGTGTCGGTCTTCACGGTGGAAGACACAAATAGTTTACCGAATATTAACAATAGAGGGTTGGTAGGAGGAGAGGTACTCAATACAATTAATGTTACCAGGGAGGCAGTGCTTGGTAGACTAACGGGACTGAAGGTGGACAAGTCCCCGGGCCCAGATGGAATGCATCCCAGGGTATTGAAAGAAATGTCAGAGGTAATAGCGGATCCGTTAGTGGTTATTTATCAAAATTCGTTGGATTCTGGGGTAGTGCCGGCGGATTGGAAAACGGCTAATGTTACGCCGCTGTTTAAAAAAGGAAATAGACAAAAGGCGGGTAACTACAGGCCAGTTAGCTTAACGTCTGTAGTTGGGAAAATGCTGGAATCCATCATTAAAGAAGAAATAGCAGGCCATCTGGATAAGAATGGTTCGATTAAGCAGATGCAGCATGGATTCATGAGGGGAAAGTCCTGCTTGGCGAACTTGTTGGATTTTTATGAAGATGTGACTAGTGCGGTTGACCGAGGGGAACCGGTGGATGCGGTGTTTTTGGATTTCCAAAAGGCGTTTGATAAGGTGCCTCACAAAAGGTTGCTGAAGAAGATTGGGTCACATGGAGTTGGGGGTAGGGTGTTAGCGTGGATTGGGGATTGGCTATCCGACAGGAAGCAGAGAGTCGGAATAAATGGGTGCTTTTCTGGTTGGCGGATGGTAACTAGTGGCGTGCCGCAGGGATCGGTACTAGGGCCTCAACTATTTACCATTTATATAGACGATCTGGAGGAGGGGACTGAGTGTAGGGTAACAAAGTTTGCAGACGACACAAAGATAAGTGGAAAAGTGAATCGTGTGGAGGGCGTAGAAGGTCTGCAGAGAGATTTGAACAGGCTGAGTGAGTGGGCGAGGATCTGGCAGATGGAGTATAACATTGACAAATGCGAGGTTATTCACTTTGGAAGAAATAATAGCAAATTGGATTATTACCTAAATGGAAAAAAATTACAACATGCTACTGTGCAAAGGGACCTGGGGGTCCTTGTGCATGAGACGCAAAAACCCAGTCTGCAGGTGCAACAGGTGATCAAGAAGGAAAATGGGATGTTGGCCTATATCGCAAGGGGGATAGAGTATAAAAGCAGAGATGTCTTGCTGCATCTGTACAGGGCATTGGTGAGGCCGCAGCTGGAATACTGTGTGCAGTATTGGTCCCCTTATTTGCGGAAGGATATATTGGCCTTGGAGGGAGTGCAGAGAAGGTTCACCAGGTTGATACCAGAGATGAGGGGGTGTTGATTATGAGGAGAGACTGAGCAGATTGGATTTGTACTCGTTGGAATTTAGAAGGCTGAGGGGGGATCTTATAGAGACCTATAAGATAATGAAGGGGCTGGATAGGGTAGAGATGGAGAGATTCTTTCCACTTAGAAAGGAAGCTAGAACTAGAGGGCACAGCCTCAAAATAAAGGCGGGTCAGTTTAGGACAGTGTTGAGGAAGAACTTCTTCTCTCAGAGGGTGGTGAATCTCTGGAATTCTCTGCCCACTGAAGTGGTGGAGGCTACCTCGTTGAATATGTTTAAATCATGGATAGATGGATTCCTGATCGGTAAGAGAATTAGGGGTTATGGGGATCAGGCGGGTAAGTGGAACTGATCCACTTCAGATCAGCCATGATCTTATTGAATGGCGGGGCAGGCTTGAGGGGCTAGATGGCCTACTCCTGCTCCTATTTCTTATGTTCTTATGTGCTCCTTCTGGAAAGTGCGAGGTTCTTGTGGTTCTATCTAGTGCCCTCTGTGTGATTGAACACGAATAAACTGGCCTCTTGGGCTGAGCTGTGTGGACCTCATCTGGGATTCAAAACCTCATGATGTGGAGATGCCGGCGTTGGACTGGGGTAAACACAATAAGAAGTCTAACAACAACAGGTTAAAGTCCAACAGGCTTATTAAGTAGCAAATGCCACTGGCTTTCGGAGCGCTGCCCCTTCGTCAGGTGGAGTGAGAGATGTGCTCACAAACAGGGCATCTCCATTAAGGACGGTCACCTCAGCACCTCACTGTACCGCAAGCCCACGGATAACCTCACGATGCTCCGCTTCTCCAGCTTCCACCCTAAACACGTTAAAGAAGCCATCCCCTACGGACAAACCCTCCGAATACACAGGATCTGCTCGGATGAGGAGGATCGCAACAGACACCTCCAGGCGCTGAAAGATGCCCTCATTAGAACAGGATATGGCGCTCGACTCATCGATCGACAGTTCCGACGCGCCACAGCGAAAAACCGCACCGACCTCCTCAGAAGACAAACACGGGACACGGTGGACGGAGAGTACCCTTCGTCGTCCAGTACTTCCCCGGAGCAGACAACAGGATCAACGGAAAGGAAGCCTGAAAGATGGATTGACTAATGGACGATTTCACTCCAACACCTTTTTGTACATGTCTTACGAGTATGCTGTAAAGTTTAATGTAAGTAGGTGTTGGGTCCGCTCACACAGACCACCACATGCTAAAGAAAGGATTCCTCTGTTCCCTATTCCTCTCAACCCCCAGGAAATGATAGAATGGATTTTGCATCAAAACGAGACTAAAAACGGAATGAGGGCAGTGTTCGATCCTACAGGCTTCATAAAAGTTAACGGACAGGACGCCCCTCTAATGGTACCTGTGGACAAAAATATTACTCAATTTGTAGAAAGTAATATAACGAATTCTTTTAAGAACCATTACCAACCTAACTACGATAGATCAGACTCCCCACCCCACTTTGTTGTAAAAAATCAACAAAGAAGATCTATCTGCCTGATAAGAAACGGAACCATACCCGTTGGCCATAGCTACTGCATTCAGCAGTTTAATATTACCAATCCCAGGCGGAAAGAAAAAAAGGTTTCTTGTCCCATTCCACAAACTGGGATGTCCATACAGAACGCCATCTCATTAAAGGAAGGTTGGGGTTGGGAAGGAAGAAAACCTGCATGCCCTAATGACAACAGTTTCCCAGCCAATCCCGGCCTATGAGGCGATATGATAGCATACAATCGCACCTACTTTATCTGTGGAGATAACGCCTACCCTTGGCTTCCCTGGGACTGGTCCAGATCTTGCTACCTAGCCTATGTGGTCCCCCTATGTCCGACATTATGACTCCCTGCACCTCCACCCCAAGATAGAATCAAATCATAGAAACCCTACAGTACAGAAAGAGGCCATTCGGCCCATCGAGTCTGCACCGACCACAATCCCACCCAGGCCCTACCCCCATATCCCTACATATTTTACCCGCTAATCCCTCTAACCTACGCATCCCAGGACACTAAGGGGCAATTTTAGCATGGCCAATCAACCTAACCCGCACATCTTTGGACTGTGGGAGGAAACCGGAGCACCCGGAGGAAACCCACGCAGACACGAGGAGAATGTGCAAACTCCACACAGACAGTGACCCAAGCCGGGAATCGAACCGGGACCCTGGAGCTGTGAAGCAGCAGTGCTAACCACTGTGCTACCGTGCCGCCAACCTGTTAAGATCTAAACGGGCCATCACTGAAGCTCAACGGTTTTGGACGATGGCCTTTCCTGCCTATGGGACCGCCATAGCAGCTCGAGAGCTGATCTATATGGCATCAGCTCTTGAGAAAATAGCTAATGATACTGCGGATGGATTAGAGGATGTGAGCACCGCTATCTCCGAAGTTTCAGCTGAAGTCGTAGCTATACGGACGGTGGCACTCCAAAATCGAATGGCTTTAGATTACTTGTTGGCTGCAACAGGAGGCACCTGTGCCCGAATAGGCTCTGAATGCTGTACATACATTCCAGACGCCTCCGACAATATCACTGATTTAGCTGAGCATATTAAAAAGACCGCTGACAAAATTAGGGCTGAAGGGCAAAACTTTAAGAACTACAATCCTCCTGGCTGGTGGCCTTTTGGTAACCTCTTTGGAGACTGGGGAGGGATGCTCATGCACCTGGGAGTCATTATCCTGGTAGTTTGCTTGCTGCTAGGCTTATTGAAGGATGTCTGCCAATGCCTAGCATATCATAGAGCACAAGTTCCCCTCTAAAGAGGTTAGTGTTATCATGGAATGATAAAAGGAGGGAATGAGATGTTAAGGGGTTAACATCCCATGAATCTCCTATGATCTTGGCTTTTTTTTTAAAAAAATGCGTGCTTGCAAACTTTTGAACTTTGCAAACGCAGCTGGTTGCTACAAGATAAGGTGAAGTAAATTCTTAGCTTGAAACCGTGATTAACTTGCTGTCTGGAACAATTTGTGCTGGTAACATATTCCCTATTCTAAACTGTTACCCCCTTGCAAATATCAACTCCTAATGCTGTCCTTGTTTGAAGGAGATAACATTCGCTTTATGTGCAAAGTAGCGTCCAAAGATATATGGGAACGGTTGCTATCTCACACTCGAGCAATGGCGGACGTGCAGTTTCGATGGCAACTGGGGGGTGGGTTTTCGACATATTTTTATTCACATACTGTCTTTGTACTTACTTTTGCTGTTGCTAAGCACGTGGTCTGGGTGAGGTTATACTGTGTACGTGACTAATTGCTGTAAAAAGAGTATAAAGGGAGGAACTCCCCTCCCCCCCCCCTGCCCCTTAACTATCTGTCTTAACTATAGTGTCGGCATGGGTGGGACCAGAACAGGTTGTTAGTGATCTGGACACCTACAAACTTGAAGCTTTCGAACATTTCTACTTCGTCCCCATGGATATAGATAGGGGCAAGCTTGAAGTTACAAAGAACAGTACAGCACAGGAACAGGCCCTTCGGCCCATCAAGCCTGCGGCCGACACATGACACCTTTCTAAACCAAAGACCTTTTGTCTCTCCATAGTCTGTGTCCCGGCACAATGGTTAGCACTGCTGCTTCACAGCGTCAGGGACCCGGGTTCGATTCCCGGCTCGGGTCACTGTCTGTGTGGAGTTTGCACATTCTCCCCGTGTCTGCGTGGGTTTCCTCCGGGTGCTCCGGTTTCCTCCCACAGTCTGAAAGACGTGCTGGGTTAGGGTGCATTGACCCGAACAGGCGCCGGAGTGTGGGCGACTAGGGGATTTTCACAGTCATTTCATTGCAGTGTTAATGTAAGCCTTACTTGTGACTAATCAATAAACCTTTCTATTCCCTCGCTATTCATGTATCTGTCAAGATGCCTCTTAAGCGTTGCTATTGCATCTGCTTCTACCACCTCCTCTGGCAGCGCGTTCCACCACTCCCTGCATTTAAAAAATAACTTGCCCCTCACATCTCCTCTTTCCCCCCTTTCACCTTTAATCTGTGTCCCCTAGTCATTGACATTTCCACCCTGGGATGAAGCTGTTTGATTTTAGTGTCTTCTGGGTTAATCACCTCAAAGCTCCCACTTCTGAAAGCTGTACACCCGGAAGTGCGCGCCCTGCGGGAGAGCGGGGTTTGACTGGGCTTTCTAAGTGCCCCTCCACACTGGACCAATCCACTGACGCTCGCAGCCCTGGTTCTCGCGTGAAGGGCAGTGGGGTTGGGCAAGGGGCCAGATAGCCAGTTAGAGCCCATGGCCCTGCAAGAGTTAGTGCCTCGAGAGTGAAAGGCAGGCAAAAAGAAAGTTTTGGGCGCGCGAATCTTACCCAGTGAGTAGCTGCATTCCATAAATCAGCAGGATCCCAGTTTTCGATGGTCTGGCTGGAGTGGTCATAGTACGCGACTGCCAGTGACTTTGGAGTCACTACTTCTGCCTGAAGAGCAGAAGCAGTGAAACTTAACTGTGATGCCTGTTGTGGTTGAACAGTCTGCCTAGGTTGCAGAAAAAATAAGCAGTACAGGAGAACTGCTATTGTCTTTAAAATATGGGGACTCTGATGGAGTCACCGTCGGTGTGGAGTCTGCACGTTCTCCCCGTGTCTGCGTGGGTTTCCTCCAGGTGCTCCAGTTTCCTCCCACAGTCCGAAATTGGTGAATTGGCTGTGCTAAATTCTCCCTCAGTGTACCCGAACAGGCGCCGGGAGTGTGGCAACTAGAGGAATACTCGTTGGAGTTTAGAAGGATGAGGTGGGGGGGATCTTATTGAAACTTACAGGATACTGCGAGGCCCAGATAGAATGGACGTGGAGAGGATGTTTCCACCAGCAGGAAAAACTAGAACCAGAGGGCACAACCTCAGGCTGAAGGGACGATCCTTTAAAACAGAGATGAGGAGGAATTTCTTCAGCCAGAGAGTGGTGAATCTGTGGAACTCTTTGCCGCAGAAGGCTGTGGAGGCCGGGTCATTGAGTGTCTTTAAGACAGAGATAGATAGGTTCTTGATTAATAAGGGGATCAGGGGTTATGGAGAAAAGGCAGGAGAATGGGGATGAGAAAAATATCAGCCATGATTGAATGGTGGAGCAGACTCGATGGGCCGAATGGCCTCATTCTGCTCCTATATCTTATGGTGTTATAAAAGGAAACAAAGTTTATTAATTAGTTACACATAGGCTTACATTCACACTGCAATGAAGTTATTATGAAATTCCCCTAGTTGCCATACTCCCAGCGTCTGTTCGGGTTACACTGAGGGAGAATTTAGCACAGCAATTCACCTAACCAGCTGTGGGAGGAAACCGGAGCACCCGGAGGAAACCTACGCAGACACGGGGGGTAGAACGTACAGACTCTGCACAGACAGTGACCCAAGCCGGGAATCAAACCCGGGTCCCTGGCGCCGTGAGGCAAGCAGTGCTAACCCACTGTGCCACCGTGCCAGGAATCGAACCGGGTCCCTGGCGCTGTGAGGCAAGCAGTGCTAACCCACTGTGCCACCGTGCCAGGAATCGAACCCGGGTCCCTGACGCTGTGAGGCAAGCAGTGCTAACCCACTGTGCCACCGTGCCGGGAATGGAACCCAGGTCCCTGGCGCTGTGAGGCAGCAGTGCTAACCCACTGTGCCACCGTGCCAGGAATCGAACCCGGGTCCCTGGCGCTGTGAGGCAAGCAGTGCTAACCCACTGTGCCACCGTGCCGGGAATGGAACCCAGGTCCCTGGCGCTGTGAGGCAGCAGTGCTAACCCACTGTGCCACCGTGCCAGGAATCGAACCCGGGTCCCCGGCGCTGTGAGGCAGCAGTGCTAACCCACTGTGCCATCGCGCCGCCCCTATGTCAAGAGCACTGTATTTTCCCATGGATGAGGCTGCGATTCCCTCTTCAACCTGCGGCATCGGAAACAGAACCAGCGATTGTCTGATTCCTGCTCCAGACTTGTAGTCAAGTTTGCATTCGAATGTTCAGCATTTTCACAAAACAAAAGGCGCTTTGAGATATGAGAAGCCAAATATAAGTAAGTTTGTACTAAAATCAGAAACTCGGCAGACAGCGGAGCGCATGTCAAGATGAGAAGGTTGGAAGTAATGCATCAAAAGATGCTGCATGCGCTGGTACATTACGTCACCCTGGGACTCAGTTACCTCTTTTGTTTCACGAAGATTTTTTTACTCTGCCACGGGAAGTGGGAGTTGGTGAGGCCAGCACTTACTATCCATCTCTAATTGACCCTTGAGAAGATGATGGTGGGCTGTTACCTTGAACCGGTGCAGTCCCTGTGGTGTAGATACCCTAAACACGTTAAAGAAGCCATCCCCTACGGACAAGCCCTCCGAATACACAGGATCTGCTCGGATGAGGAGGATCGCAACAGACACCTCCAGACGCTGAAAAATGCCCTCATAAAAACAGGATATGGCGCTCGACTCATCGATCAACAGTTCCGACGCGCCACAGCGAAAAACCGCACCGACCTCCTCAGAAGACAAACACGGGACACGGTGGACAGAGTACCCTTCGTCTTCCAGTACTTCCCCGGAGCGGAGAAGCTACGGCATCTCCTCCGGAGCCTTCAACATGTCATTGATGAAGACGAACATCTCGCCAAGGCCATCCCCACACCCCCACTTCTTGCCTTCAAACAACCGCGCAACCTCAAACAGACCATTGTCCGCAGCAAACTACCCAGCCTTCAGGAGAACAGTGACCACGACACCACACAACCCTGCCACAGCAACCTCTGCAACACGTGCCGGATCATCGACACGGATGCCATCATCTCATGTGAGAACACCATCCACCAGGTACACGGTACATACTCTTGCAACTCGGCCAACGTTGTCCACCTGATACGCTGCAGGAAAGGATGTCCCGAGGCATGGTACATTGGGGAAACCATGCAGACACTACGACAACGGATGAATGGACACCGCTCGACAATCACCAAGCAAGACTGTTCTCTTCCTGTGGGGGAGCACTTCAGCAGTCACGGGCATTCAGCCTTGGATCTTCAGGTAAGCGTTCTCCAAGGTGGCCTTCACGACACACGACAGCGCAGAGTCGCTGAGCAGAAACTGATAGCCAAGTTCCGCACACATGAGGATGGCCTAAACCGGGATGTTGGATTTATGTCACATTATCAGTAACCCCCACAGCTTGCCTCCTGGACTTGCAGGCTGTCCTGTCTAGAGACAATACACATCTCTTTAACCTGTGCTTAATGCTCCCTCCACCCACATTGTCTGTATCTTTAAGACCTGGCTGGCTGTAGGGATTCGCATTCTAATCAGTATTCTGTAACTTGATTTTGTGTCTCTGTGCACTGTTTGAGAGCACATTTCCACTCCATCTGACGAAGGAGCTCCGAAAGCTTATGGTATTTGCTACCAAATAAACCTGTTGGACTTTAACCTGGTGTTGTGAGACTTCTTACTGTGTAGATACACCCACAGGATGTGGGAGTTCCAGGGTTTTGACCCAGCGACAGTTTAGGCTGGTCAATGGGTGGCACAGTGGTTAGCACTGCTGTGGCACAGTGGTTAGCACTGCTGTGGCACAGTGGTTAGCACTGCTGTGGCACAGTGGTTAGCACTGCTGCCTCACAGCGCCAGGGACCCGGGTTCGATTCCCGGCTTGGGTCACTGTCTGTGCAGAGTCTGCACGTTCTCCCCATGTCTGCGTGGGTTTCCTCCGGGTGCTCCAGTTTCCTCCCACAGTCCAAAGATGTGCGGGTTAGGTGGATTGGCCATGCTAAATTGACCCTAGTGTCAGGGGGACTAGCTAGGGTAAATGCATGGGGTTATGGGAATAGGACCTGGGTGGGATTGTGGTCGGTGCAGACTCGATGGGCCGAATGGCCTCGAAGAACAAAGAAAATTACAGCACAGGAACAGGCCCTTCGGCCCTCCAAGCCTGCACCGACCATGCTGCCCGACTGAACTAAAACCTCCCACCCTTCCGGGCACCATATCTCTCTATTCCCATCCTATTCATGTACTTGTCAAGACGACCCTTAAAACTCACTATCGTATCTGCTTCCACTCCCTCCCCCGGCAACGAGTTCCAGGCACCCACCACCCTCTGTGTAAAAAAACCTGCCTCATACATCTCCTTTAAACCTTGCCCCTCGCACCTTAAACCTGTGCCCCCGAGTAATTGACTCTTCCACCCTGGGGGAAAAAGCTTCTGACTATCCACTCTGTCCATGCCCCTCTTGTAGACTTCTATCAGGTCGCCCCTCAACCTCCGTCGTTCCAGTGAGAACAAGCCAAGTTTCTCCAACCTCTCCCCATAGCCCTCCATACCAGGCAACATCCTGGTAAATCTTTTCCTCTCCAAAGCCTCCTTCTGCACTGTCAGGATTCTAAGATTCCCTCCTCTCTGTGCACCGGCTGACAGTGTTTTCTGTTTTTATTTTAAATTTGCGCCATGATGATAACCATGAAGAACGAGCGAAGTGGGGATTCCACTGCTTGTCGCTCTGTACCGCTGCCACTGGGTGATACTGTTGCTCTATGTACTTAGATCAGTGTGTCGTCAGACCGTGTGTTGATCGGTAGTCCAGCAACGAGCTGTGTCTTGTAAGCAGCGCCACCAGCTCCATTCTGTTGTTTAGGATTCACTTGTACATGACGGCAGTCTCTCAAACCGATGCAGGAACCTATGCGGCTCCAGTAAGAATAGTGGGAAACCCCCTCCAACTCTCTTCCATCTCATTGGGGTGGGAGCTACTCTCCCAGAGGGGGGGGGGGGGGGGGGGGGGAAAGAGGGTTGCATTTATACGGTGACTTTACCCGTCACCCAGACCTCGCAAAACACTTCATATTTGAAATGTCACCCACTCTTATACCGTGGGGGAGTGTAGTCTGTTCCGTGGGGGAGGGGGGGAGTGCGGTCTGGACCGTGGGGGGGGAGGGGAAGGGGAGGGGGGGGTGCGGTCCGGACTGTGGAGGAGGCGGGGAGGGAGTGCGGTCTGGACCGTGGGGGTGGGGTGGGGTGGGGAGTGCGGTCTAGACCGTGGGGGTGGGGGGAGTGCGGTCCGGACCGTGGGGGTGGGGGGAGTGCGGTCCGGACCGTGGGGGTGGGGGGAGTGCGGTCTGGACCGTGGGGGTGGGGTGGGGAGTGCGGTCTGGACCGTGGGGGTGGGGTGGGGAGTGCGGTCTGGACCGTGGGGGTGGGGCGGGGTGGGGTGGGGAGTGCGGTCTAGACCGTGGGGGTGGGGGGAGTGCGGTCCGGACCGTGGGGGTGGGGGGAGTGCGGTCCGGACCGTGGGGGTGGGGGGAGTGCGGTCTGGACCGTGGGGGTGGGGTGGGGAGTGCGGTCTGGACCGTGGGGGTGGGGGGAGTGCGGTCCGGACCGTGGGGGTGGGGGGAGTGCGGTCCGGACCGTGGGGGTGGGGGGAGTGCGGTCTGGACCGTGGGGGTGGGGGGAGTGCGGTCCGGACCATGGGGGTGGGGGGAGTGCGGTCTGGGCCGTGGGGGTGGGGGGAGTGCAGTCCGGACCGTGGGGGTGGGGGGAGTGCGGTCTGGACCATGGGGGTGGGGGGAGTGCGGTCTGGGCCATGGGGGTGGGGGGAGTGCGGTCTGGACCATTGGAGGGGGGGGGGGAGTGCGGTCCGGACCATGGGGGGGAGGTGGGGGGGGGGGAGTGCGGTCCGGACCATGGGGGTGGGGGGAGTGCGGTCTGGGCCGTGGGGTTGGGGGGAGTGCGGTCTGGACCATTGGGGGGGCGAGTGTGGTCCGGACCATGGGGGGGAGGTGGGGTGGGGGGGGGGGGGAGTGCGGTCCGGACCGTGGGGGTGGGGGGAGTGCGGTCCGGACCATGGGGGGGAGGTGGGGGGGGAGTGCGGTCCGGACCATGGGGGGGAGGTGGGGGGGGGGAGTGCGGTCCGGACCATGTGGGGGAGGTGGGGGGGGAGTGTGGTCCGGACCATGGGGTGGAGGTGGGGGGGGGGGAGTGCGGTCCGGACCATGGGGGGGAGATCGGGGGGGGGGAGTGCGGTCCGGACCATGGGGGTTGGGGGCGGGGGAGAGTGCGGTCCGGACCATGGCGGGGGGGGGGGGGGGGGGGGGAGTGCGGTCTGTACTGTCGATGTGGTCAACCCAATGGGGATGTTGCAGTCTTCATTTTATTTATGAGTCACAGTAAAGCTTACATTAACACTGCAATGAAGTTACTGTGACCATCCCCTAGTCGCCCACACTCCGGCGCCTGTTCGGGTCAATGCACCCTAACCAGCACTTCTTTCAGACTGTGGGAGGAAACCGGAGCACCCGAAGGAAACCCACGCAGACACGGGGAGAACGTGCAGACTCCACACAGACAGTGACCCAAGCCGGGAATCGAACCCGGGTCCCTGGCGCTGTGAGACAGCAGTGCCAACCCACTGTGCTGCCCTGTGCAGTATGGGGTATTAACGAGAATGAGTGAGTGTTAACACCCTATTCAGCTGTGGAGACCATCACGACTGTGTCTGATGCTGCCCCAAACCATGCACCTCAGATCTGCTTTTGAGCAGAGATCACTGAGTGTCGATTGGGGACAGTTACACTGACTGGGTTTATCAGACTTTTGTTTCCTTCCTGCGCTGACTCTGCTTTTATCCCAGCTGAGATCAGCTCGCCCCAATTTCACTTTCTCTGTTGTAATGTGAGATGACGGGCTAGAATGAGCAGTAGAAGGCTCTGGTCAGACCCCATTTGGAGCATTGTGAGCAGTTCTGGGCCCCCCTATCCAAGGAAGGATGTGCTGGCCTTGGAAAGGGTCCAGAGGAGGTTTACAAGAATGATCCCTGGAATGAAGAGCTTGTCGTATGAGGAACGGTTGAGGACTCTGGGTCTGTACTCATCAGAGTTTAGAAGGATGAGGGGGGGGATCTTATTGAAACTTACAGGATACTGCGAGGCCTGGATAGAGTGGACGTGGAGAGGATGTTTCCACTGGTAGGAAAAACTAGAACCAGAGGGCACAACCTCAGGCTAAAGGGACGATCCTTTAAAACAGAGATGAGGAGGAATTTCTTCAGCCAGAGAGTGGTGAATCTGTGGAACTCTTTGCCGCAGAAGGCTGTGGAGGCCGGGTCATTGAGTGTCTTTAAGACAAAGATAGGTTCTTGATTAATAAGAGGATTAATGGGTTTAGGCCACGATTAATAAACTCCGCACAGGCAGTGACCCGAAGTTGGAATTGAACCCGGATCCCGGGTGCGGTGAGACATAGTCATAGAATCCCTACAGTGCAGAAGGAAACCATTTGGCCCATCAATTCTGCACCGACCGCAATCCCACCCAGACCCCATCCCCATAATCGCATGCATTGACCCGAGCTAGTCCCCCTGACACTAAAGGGCAATTTAGCATGGCCAATCGACCTAACCTGCACATCTTTGGACACTAAGGGGCAATTTAGCATGGCCAATCCACGTAACCCGCACATCTTTGGACACTAAGGGGCAATTTAGCATGGCCAATCCACCTAACCTGCACACCTTTGGACACTAAGGGACAATTTAGCATGGCCAATCCACATAACCTGCACATCTTTGGACACCAAGGGGCAATTTAGCATGGCCAATCCACCTAACCTGCACATCTTTGGACCCTAAGGGGCAATTTAGCATGGCCAATCCACCTAACCCGCACATCTTTGGACACTAAGGGACAATTTAGCATGGCCAATCCACCTAACCTGCACATCTTTGGACACTAAGGGACAATTTAGCATGGCCAATCCACATAACCTGCACATCTTTGGACACCAAGGGACAATTTAGCATGGCTAATCCACCTAAACTGCACATCTTTGGACACTGAGGGGCAATTTAGCATGGCCAATCCACCGAACCTGCACATCTTTGGACACTAAGGGACAATTTAGCATGGCCAATCCACCTAACCTACACATCTTTGGGCAGCAGTGCTAACCACTGTGCCACCGTGTCCGCCCTCTCATTCCCTCATTACCCGCTGCTCCCAACCAAAAACCTCCACGATTGTTGCCTCCTTGTATGTGCCTTTATTGGACGAGGCATAGAGTATAAAAGTTGAGGTCTGATGTTGCAGTTAGATAGAATGTTGGTTCGGCCGCATTTGGAATACTGCGCCCAGTTCTGGTCGCCACACTACCAGAAGGACGTGGAGGCTTTGGAGAGAGTGCAGAGGAGGTTTACCAGGGTGTTGCCTGGTATGGAGGGTATTAGCTATGAGGAGAGAACAAAGAACAAAGAACAAAGAACAGTACAGCACAGGAAACAGGCCCTTCGGCCCTCCAAGCCTGTGCCGCTCCTTGGTCCAACTAGATCAATCGTTTGTATCCCTCCATTCCCAGGCTGCTCATGTGACTATCCAGGTAAGTCTTAAACGATGTCAGCGTGCCTGCCTCCACCACCCTACTTGGCAGCGCATTCCAGGCCCCCACCACCCTCTGTGTAAAAAACGTCCCTCTGATGTCTGAGTTAACTAGGGTTGTTCTCCCTGGAAAGACGGTGGTTGAGGGGCGACCTAATAGAAGTTTATAAAATTATGAAGGGCACAGATAGGGTGAACAGTTGGAAGCTTTTTCCCAGGTCAGAAATGACAAACACAAGGGGTCACAAGTTCAAGGTGAGGGGGGGGCAAGGTTCAACACAGACATGCGGGGGACATATTTTACACAGAGGGTGGTGGGGGCCTGGAATGCGCTGCCAAGCAAGGTGATTGAGACGGACACGCTGGGATCGTTTAAGACTTATCTAGATAACCACATGAACAGACTGGGAATAGAGGGATACAAACGGATGGTCTAGTTAGGAACACATGATCGGTGCAGGCTTGGAGGGCCGAAGGTTCTATTCCTGTGCTGTTTTGTTCTTTGAACCCAAGTCTCTTTGAACATCAGCGCTGCAAGTTCCTCACCTTTCTCAAAAGAAATTATGCTCTTGTATCCTTTTGATCAAAGTGAATAATTTTTTTGATTTGATTTATTGTCACATGTATTAGCACACAGTGAAAAGTATTGTTTCTTGCGCGCTATACAGACAAAGCATACTGTTCATAGAGAAGGAAAGGAGAGGGTGCAGAATGTAGTATTACAGTCATAGCTAGGGTGTAGAGAAAGATCAACTTAATGCGAGGTACGTCCATTCAAAAGTCTGACGGCAGCAGGGAAGAAGCTGTTCTTGAGTCGGTTGGTACGTGACCTCAGACTTTTGTATCTTTCTCCTGAAGAAAGGAGGCGGAAGAGAGAATGTCCGGGGTGCGTGGGGGCCTTAATTATGCTGGCTGCTTTTCCCCGAGGCAGCGGGAAGTGTAGACAGAGTCAATGGATGGGAGGCTGGGTTTGCGTGATGGATTGGGCTACATTCACAACCTTTTGTAGTTCCTTGCGATCTTGGGCAGAGCAGGAGCCCATACCAAGCTGTGATACAACCAGAAAGAATGCTTTCTATGTAAAAGTTGATGAGAGTCATAGCTGACGTGCCAAATTTCTTTAGTCTTCTGAGGAAGTAGAGGCGTTGGTGGGGCTTTCTTAACTATAGTGTCGGCATGGGAGGGACCAGGACAGGTTGTTGGTGATCTGCACACCTAAAAACTTAAAGCTCTCTGATGCGCGATTAAATCACTCGGGAGGCTGGATCGTACCCGGGAAATAAAGGCTTTTATTAGTAACAAGAATGGAGCATACTGCTTAACAATACAATCCCAGACTAAAGGGTCACCAGGCAGTGCAGTGACCTTTATACTCCTACAGGTAGGCGGAGCCAACCGGAGTGTACCACAGAACAATACCAACAGGTGGAACACCCCAACCCTAACCCCAACAGTGACAACAGTAACATATGTACAAGTACCCATAGTGCTGACCATCTATGGTTCAGTACCCATAGTGCTGACCATCTATGGTTCAGTACCCATAGTGCTAACCATCTATGGTTCGGTACCCATAGTGCTAACCATCTATGGTTCGGTACCCATAGTGCTAACCATCTATGGTTCGGTACCCATAGTGCTAACCATCTATGGTTCGGTACCCATAGTGCTAACCATCTATGGTTCGGTACCCATAGTGCTAACCATCTATGGTTCAGTACCCATAGTGCTAACCATCTATGGTTCGGTACCCATAGTGCTAACCATCTATGGTTCGGTACCCATAGTGGTAACCATCTATAGTTCACCACACTCTCGAACCTTTCTACTTCGCCCCCATTGATGTAGACAGGGGCATGTTCTCCTTTACGCTTCCTGAAGTCGATGACAACCTCCTTCGTCTTGTTGACATTGAGGGAGAGATTATTGTCGCCGCGACACAAAGTTGGGGGAGGGGTGGGTGGTGGTCAGGCCAAAATGCCTGGTGAAGCCTTTTGGGGGAAAATGGAATGGCGACAGAATAGGAAAGCTTCAATAGAAAAGTGCGGTGTGCTTCCTGTCAGAGTTGAAGCGTGTCCCCCAGTCCGGCGTATCTCCATCTAATTCGCTGGTGGAGTTTTTGTTCGATTGCCGAGGTTCACAGTGTGTCTGCTGCTGAGTGGAAAAGCTGATGATTTGCTGCAGGAGCCTTCTGTGTTCAGTGTCATAATTCCATTAATAGTCCATTAAATCACCTTGGGGCATCCGGCGACCGCCAGGTGCACCGTTTACTGTGTGCATCGTGTTGAGAGCCTGACCCAGTTAGCATCCGAATCCACGCATAAGCAAATAAAAGGCAGCTTCTGGCAGCTTAGGCTGCGAATAGCTGAATCAAACTAGATTGAACCTCGGCCTGGGTTGCACCAGCCGATCTGAGCTGGTGCTGCACTTGCTGGGTTCCTGCTTACCGGCTTATTCAGGGAGCCCTGGGTGATGTTTACCTGGTAAGAAGTCTCACAACACCAGGTTAAAGTCCAACAGGTTTATTTGGTAGCAAATACCATAAGCTTTCGGAGCACAGCTCCTTCGTCAGATGGAGTGGATATCTGTTCTTAAACAGTGCAAACAGACACAGAAATCAAATTACAGAATACTGATTAGAATGCAAATCTCTACAGCCAGCCAGGTCTTAAATGTACAGACAATGTGGGTGGAGGGAGCATTCAACACAGGTTAAAGTTTGCGTGATGGATTGGGCTACATTCACGACCTTTTGTAGTTCCTTGCGGTCTTGGGCAGAGCAGGAGCCCCATACCAAGCTGTGATACAACTAGAAAGAATGCTTTCTATGGTGCATCTGTAAAAGTTGGTGAGAGTCATAGCTGACATCAGCTGGTGTATACCTGAGGCAGGGACAAGCTTTTCCTGAACTTCCTAACTCACAGACCACAATCAGTAAGGATCGGCAACAACACCTCCTCCACGATCAACACCACAAGGCTGTGTTCTCAGCCCCCTACTATACTCCTTATCCACCTATGACCGTGCGGCCAAATTCCCCTCCAATTCGATTTTCAAGTTTGCTGACGACACCACCGTAGTGGGTCGGATCTCAAACAATGACGAGACAGAGTACAGGAATGAGATAGAGAATCTGGTGAACTGGTGCGGCAACAATAATCTCTCCCTCAATGTCAACTAAACGAAGGAGATTGTCATCGACTTCAGGAAGCGTAAAGGAGAACATGCCCCTGTCTACATCAACAGGGACGAAGTAGAAAGGGCCGAGAGCTTCAAGTTTTTGGTGTCCAGGTCACCAACAAACTATCCTGGTCCCCTCCATGCTGACGCTATAGTTAAGAAAGCCCCACCAACGCCTCTACTTTCTCAGAAGACTAAGGAAATTCGGCATGTCAGCTACGACTCTCACCAACTTTTACAGATGCGCCATAGAAAGCATTCTTTCTGGTTGTATCACAGCTTGGTATGGGGCTCCTGCTTTGCCCAAGACTGCAAGGAACTACAAAAGGTCGCGAATGTAGCCCAATCCATCACGCAAACCAGCCTCCCATCCAATGACTCAGTCTACACTCCCCGCTGCCTCGGGGAAAAGCAGCCAGCATAATCAAGGACCCCACACACCCCGGACATTCTCTCTTCCACCTTCTTCCGTCGGGAAAAAGATACAAAAGTCTGAGGTCGCGTACCGACCGACTCAAGAACAGCTTCTTCCCTGCTGCTGTCAGACTTTTGAATGGACCTACCTCGCACTAAGCTGATCTTTCTCTGCACCCTAGCTATGACTGTAACACTACATTCTGCACTCTCTCCTTTCCTTCTCTATGAACGGTATGCTTTGTCTGTATAGCGCGCAAGAAACGATACTTTTCACTGGATACTAATACGTGTGACAATAATAAATCAAATCAAACCTGGGTTGCACCTGCTGATCTGAGCTGGTGTTACACTTGTTGGGTTCCTGCTACTGGCTTATTCAGGGAGCCTTGGGTGGTATATCCTGAGGCAGGGACAAAATTGGGCTTGGCTACAATCCACTCCATAAAAGTGAAGTTTATTTATATATTAGTCACAAGTAAGGCATACATTAACACTGCAATGGAGTTACTGTGAAATTCCCCTAGTCGCCACACTCCGACGCCTGTTCGGGTCAACGCACCCTAACCAGCACGTCTTTCAGACTGTGGGAGGAAACCGGAGCACCCGGAGGAAACCCGTGCAGACACGGGGAGAATGTGCAGACTCCACACAGACAGTGACCCAAGCCGGGAATCGAACCCAGGTCCCTAATGCTGTGAGGCAGCAGTGCTAACCACTGGGCCACCCCATGTTTGAATTGGGGTTAAGGTGTTCGTTGTCCAGGGTCATGGTTGTGGCAGATTTAGATCTAATGTCAGGAAGGTCTTTGCAAAGCAGCAGAATCCATCATAAGAACATAAGAACATAAGAAATAGGAGCAGGAGTAGGCCATCTAGCCCCTCGAGCCTGCCCCGCCATTCAATAAGATCATGGCTGATCTGACGTGGATCAGTACCACTTACCCGCCTGATCCCCATAACCCTTAATTCCCTTACCGATCAGGAATCCATCCATCCGCGCTTTAAACATATTCAGCGAGGTAGCCTCCACCACCTCAGTGGGCAGAGAATTCCAGAGATTCACCACCCTCTGGGAGAAGAAGTTCCTCCTCAACTCTGTCTTAAACCGACCCCCCTTTATTTTGAGGCTGTGTCCTCTAGTTTTAACTTCCTTACTAAGTGGAAAGAATCTCTCCGCCTCCACCCTATCCAGCCCCCGCATTATCTTATAAGTCTCCATAAGATCCCCCCTCATCCTTCTAAACTCCAACGAGTACAAACCCAATCTCCTCAGCCTCTCCTCATAATCCAAACCCCTCATCTCCGGTATCAACCTGGTGAACCTTCTCTGCACTCCCTCCAATGCCAATATATCCTTCCTCATATAAGGGGACCAATACTGCACACAGTATTCCAGCTGCGGCCTCACCAATGCCCTGTACAGGTGCATCAAGACATCCCTGCTTTTATATTCTATCCCCTTCGCAATATAGGCCAACATCCCATTTGCCTTCTTGATCACCTGTTGTACCTGCAGACTGGGCTTTTGCGTCTCATGCACAAGGACCCCCAGGTCCCTTTGCACGGTAGCATGTTTTAATTTGTTTCCATTGAGATAGTAATCCCATTTGTTATTATTTCCTCCAAAGTGTATAACCTCGCATTTCTCAACATTATACTCCATTTGCCATATCCTCGCCCACTCACTCAGCCTGTCCAAATCTCTCTGCAGATCTTCTCCGTCCTCCACACGATTCACTTTTCCACTTATCATTGACATTCGATTCATAAGTAGAGAACAGAAGATCATTTGGCCCATTGAACCTATGCCAGCTGTTGGAAAGAGTTATAGAATTTGTCCCATTTACCCCTTCCATAAGATCATGAGACATAGGAGCAGAATGAGGCCACTCGGCCCATCGAGTCTGCTCTGCCATTCAATCATGGCTGATATTTTTCTCATCTCCATTCTCCTGCCTTTTCCCCATAACCCCTAATCCCCTTATTAATCAAGAACCAATCTATCTCTGTCTTAAAGACACTCAATGACCCGGCCTCCACAGCCTTCTGCGGCAAAGAGTTCCACAGATTCACCACTCTCTGGCTGAAGAAATTCCTCCTCGTCTCTGTTTTAAAGAATCGTCCCTTTAGCCTGAGGTTGTGCCCTCTGGTTCTAGTTTTTCCGACTAGTGGAAACATCCTCTCCACGTCCACTCTATCCAGGCCTCGCAGTAGCCTGTAAGTTTCAATAAGATCCCCCCTCATCCTTCTAAACTCCAGCGAGTACAGACCCAGAGTCCTCAACCCGTTCCTCAAACGACAAGCTCTTCATTCCTTCCCCCAGAGCCCTGCAAATATTTCCCCTTCGAGTATTTATCTGGCTCCCTTTGAAAGTTGCTATTAAATCACTTCAGCAGCCTTCAAATCTTTCGACTTTCTCAGTGAGCACTGGAGGTGCACAGGTGCCCGAGTGATGCGGTACTTAAATTCAATCTGGGGGAGAATGGAGGAAATCAGGTTGGTTAAATTATGCCCAGAAGTTTGTTTTTCGGTCTCCAGTGTGCATAGGTGTCTGGTATCTGGGGGCGGCGCAGTGGTTAGAGCGGCTGCCTCACAGCGCCAGGGATCTGGGTTCGATTCCCGGCTTGGGTCACTGTCTGTGTGGAATCTGCACGTTCTCCCCGTGTCTGCGTGGGTTTCCTCTGGGTGCTCCGATTTCTTCGCACAGTCCAAAGATGTGCGGGTTAGGTGGATTGGCCATGCTAAATTGCCCCTTGGTGTCCAAAGATGTGCAGGTTAGGTGGATTGGCCATGCTAAATTGCCCCTTGGTGTCCAAAGATGTGCGGGTTAGGTGGATTGGCCAAGCTAAATTGCCCCTTGATGTCCAAAGATGTGCAGGTTAGGTGGATTGGCCATGCTAAATTGCCCCTTGGTGTCCAAAGATGTGCGGGTTAGGTGGATTGGCCAAGCTAAATTGCCCCTTGATGTCCAAAGATGTGCAGTTTAGGTGGATTGGCCGTGCTAAATTGCCCCTTGGTGTCCAAAGATGTGCGGTTTAGGTGGATTGGCCATGCTAAATTGCCCCTTGGTGTCCAAAGTTGTGTAGGTTAGGTAGATTGGCCATGCTAAATTGCCCCTTAGTGTCCAAAGATGTGCTGGTTAAGTGGATTGGCCATGCTAAATTGTCCCTTAGTGTCAGGGGGACTAGCTAGGGTAAATGCATGGGTTTGGGGATAGGGCCTGGGTGGGATTGTGGTCGGTGCAGACTCAATGGGCCGAATGACCTCCTTCGGCACTGAGGCACGATGGCGCAGTGGGTCAGCACTGCTGCCTCACAGCGCCAGGGTTCCGGGTTCAATTCCCGGCTTGGGTCACTGTCTGTGTGGAGTCTGCACGTTCTCCCCGTGTCTGCGTGGGTTTCCTCCGGGTGCTCCGGTTTCCTCCCACAGTCTGAAAGACGTGCTGGTTAGGGTGCATTGGCCATGATAAATTCTCCCTCGGTGTAACCCGAACGGGCGCCGGAATGTGGGCGACTAGGGGATTTTCACAGTAACTTCATTGCAGTGTTAATGTGACTACTTGTGACTAATAAATAAACTTACTTAGGCCAGATTTCTCTCCTGAACTTTAAAAAACACTCCAGCAGTTGGCAGAGTCAGGTTACTGTTTGAGAGCACATTTCCACTCCATCTGACGAAGGAGCAGCGCTCCGAAAGCTTATGGTGTTTGCTACCAAATAAACCTGTTGGACTTTAACCTGGTGTTGTGAGACTTCTTACAGAGTCAGGTTAGGCAGTGCCTGGCATGAAGCTAAGCTGCCCAGGCCACTGGGATCCTGTGAGGCGCTAATCTCCGTACCGCTGCTCGCTCTTGGCCTTTGTGTCCCCTCTCAGCTCACCTGGCAACCATCCGGGCTTTCAAGTGAAAAGAGGAGGGAGTTGGATCTTCCTTCCTCCCCTCCTGAGACGCAGCCCTTCTCTGTGGACAGCAGATCTCAATTTATATTATAATTGAGGTATCGTTGTTCTGCCGTAAGGATGAAAGGCTGTAAAATATTCCAGCTCTTCATTTCTCATTATTGAGTGAACCTTCAGCTGCTTGAGGCCGTGCCAAAGTGTTTCTTCTCTGTAAATTAGAAGAAGTCTTTTGAGTCATCTGCTTTGATCCTTGAGACTCAGTGTATTACTGAGTGTGTCAGCCTGCTCAAGCCCACTCTTCCCTCCTCCCACCCCGCGCCCACTTTCTCCCCTCTTGGTTCTCCCTGTATCACAGAATCCCTGCGGGGCAGAGACAGGTCATTTGGCCCATCGAGGCTGTACAGGCTCTCTGACAGAGCATCGTACCTTTTCCCCATAACCCCACACGTTTATCTCGCTCGTCCCCCTAACCTGCACATCTTTGGACACTAAGGGGCAATTTAGCATGGCCAATCCACCCAACCCGCACATCTTTGGACACTAAGGGGCAGCTTAGCATGGCCAATCCACCTAACCGGCACATCTTTGGACACTAAGGGACAATTTAGCATGGCCAATCCACCTAACCTGCACATCTTTGGACACTAAGGGACAATTTAGCATGGTCAATCCACCTAACCAGCACATCTTTGGACACTAAGGGGCAGTTTAGCATGGCCAATCCACCTAACCTACACATCTTTGGACACTAAGGGCGGTTTAGCATGGCCAATCCACCGAACCTGCACATCTTTGGACACTAAGGAGCAATTTAGCATGGCCAATCCACCTAACCCGCACATCTTTGGACACTAAGGGGCAATTTAGCATGGCCAATCCACCTGACCCGCACATCTTTGGACACTAAGGGGCAATTTAGCATGGCCAATCCACCTAACTTGCACATCTTTGGACACTAAGGAGCAATTTAGCACTGGTAATCCACCTAACCCGTACATCTTTAGACACTAAGGGGCAGTTTAGCATGGTCAATCCCCCTAACCTACACATCTTTGGACACTAAGGGGCAGTTTAGCATGGCCAATTCACCTAATCTGCACATCTTTGGACACTAAGGGGCAGTTTAGCATGGCCAATTCACCTAATCTGCACATCTTTGGACACTAAGGGGCAATTTAGCATGGCCAATCCACCTAACCTGCACATCTTTGGACACTAAGGGGCAGTTTAGCATGGCCAATTCACCTAATCTGCACATCTTTGGACACTAAGGGGCAATTTAGCATGGCCAATCCACCTAATCTGCACATCTTTGGACACTAAGGGGCAGTTTAGCATGGTCAATCCCCCTAACCTACATATCTTTGGACACTGAGGGACAATTTAGCATGGCCAATCCACCTAACCTGCACATCTTTGGACACTAAGGGCAGTTTAGCATGGCCAATCCCCCTACCTACACATCTTTGGACACTAAGGGGCAGTTTAGCATGGCCAATCCACCTAACCCGCACATCTTTGGACACTAAGGGCAGTTTAGCATGGCCAATCCCCCTACCTACACATCTTTGGACACTAAGGGGCAATTTAGCATGCCCAATCCACCTGACCCACACATCTTTGGAGTGTAGGAGGAAACCAGAGCACTCGGAGGAAACACACGCAGACACGGGAAGAACGTGCAAACTCCACACAGACAGTGACCCAAGGCCGAAATTGAACCCAGGTCCCTGGCGCTGCGAACAGTGCCACCCACTGTGCCGCTCACAAAAGCAATCCTATAATTGTTTAAAACTCTGAAGAAGATTGGCGTTCGAAACACTTTGTGGTAATCGAACTCGTCAGTAGTGATGGATCGCATCCTCCAAATCTTCTGGCCACATCTGTGTTCAGCCAGTCTTTACGAGCCAATTAATTCAGGCCAATTGTTCACTCTGCGCAATCCAGGCAGTGAATCAGAAAGGTTACAAGGAAAGATAGGTGTAATTCTTTCAACCAAAGACTAACAAAGTGGGAGAATAAATGACTTTGAAGCAGTGTAAACAGGGTCAGGAGACAGTGAGGCTGCTGTAAAGAATATATTGTGTAGAGATGGTAATGGGGAGTAAGGATGGTTCGCAGTTGGAGTTATCCAGTGATGGTTATGATAATGTCATGCTTTAAAATTATTTCAGTGTTGACGCTGCCGGTGAACACAGCGTTTATTGCCCATCCCTGATTGCTGTTGAAGATGCAATCTTCAACAGCTGAGCCTCCATTTTAAACCAACTGCTGTCCCATGCGGTGTAGGTACACCCACAGTGCTCTTAGGGAGTCTCAAGAGCTCAGTGGTTAGCACTGCCGCCTCACAGCACCAGGGACCCGGGTGTGATTACCGGGAAGGGGGGGGGGGGTGGTTCGTCACTGTCTGTGAGGAGTTTGCACGTCCTCCCCGTGTCTGCGTAGGTTTCCTCCGGGTGCTCCGGTTTCCTCCCACACTCCGAAACCTGTGCAGGTTAGGTGGATTGGCCATGCTGAATTGCCCCTCAGTGCCCCAAGATGGGCCAGTTAGAACAAAGAACAAAGAACAAAGAACAGTACAGCACAGGAAACAGGCCCTTCGGCCCTCCAAGCCTGTGCCGCTCCTTGGTCCAACTAGACCAATCGTTTGTATCCCTCCATTCCCAGGCTGCTCATGTGACTATCCAGGTAAGTCTTAAATGATGTCAGCGTGCCTGCCTCCACCACCCTACTTGGCAGCGCATTCCAGGCCCCCACCACCCTCTGTGTAAAAAACGTCCCTCTGATGTCTGAGTTACACTTCGCCCCTCTCAGCTTGAGCCCGTGACCCCTCGTGATCGTCACCTCCGACCTGGGAAAAAGCTTCCCACTGTTCACCCTATCTATACCCTTCATAATCTTGTATACCTCTATTAGATCTCCCCTCATTCTCTGTCTTTCCAAGGAGAACAACCCCAGTTTACCCAATCTCTCCTCATAGCTAAGACCCTCCATACCAGGCAACATCCTGGTAAACCTTCTCTGCACTCTCTCCAATGCCTCCACGTCCTTCTGGTAGTGCGGCGACCAGAACTGGACGCAGTACTCCAAATGCGGCCTAACCAGCGTTCTATACAGCTGCATCATCAGACTCCAGCTTTTATACTCTATACCTCGTCCTATAAAGGCAAGCATACCATATGCCTTCTTCACCACCTTCTCCACCTGTGTTGCCACCTTCAAGGATTTGTGGACTTGCACACCTAGGTCCCTCTGTGTTTCTATACTCCTGATGACTCTGCCATTTATTGTATAACTCCTCCATACATTATTTCTTCCACAATGCATCACTTCGCATTTATCCGGATTAAATTCCATCTGCCACCTCTCCGCCCAATTTTCCAGCCTATCTATATCCTGCTGTATTGCCCGACAATGCTCTTCGCTATCCGCAATTCCAGCCATCTTTGTGTCATCCGCAAACTTGCTGATTACACCAGTTACACCTTCTTCCAAATCATTTATATATATCACAAATAGCAGAGGTGGATTGGCCATGCTAAATTGCCTCTCAGTGTCCCAAGATGTGCGGGTTAGGTGGATTGGCCATGCTAAATTGCCCCTTAGTGTCCAAAGATGTGCAGGTTATTTGGATTGGCTATGCTAAATTGTCCCTTAGTGTCCAAAGATGTGCAGGTTAGGTGGACTGGCCATGCTAAATTGCCCCTCAGTGTCCAAAGATGTGCAGGTTAGGTGGATTGGCCGTGCTAAATTGCCCCTTAGTATCCAAAGATGTGCAGGTTAGGTGGATTGGCCATGCTAAATTGCCCCTTAGTGTCCAAAGATGTGCAGGTTAGGTGGATTGGCCATGCTAAATTGCTTCTCAGTGTCCAAAGATGTGCCGGTTAGGTGGATTGGCCGTGCTAAATTGCCCCTTAGTGTCCAAAGATGTGCAGGTTAGGTGGATTGGCTATGCTAAATGGCCCCTTAGTGTCAGGAGGACTAGCTGGGGTAAATGCATGGGGTTACGGGAATAGGGTCTGGGTGGGATTGTGGTCGGTGCAGACTTGATGGGCCGAATGGCCTCCTTCTGCACTGTAGGATTCTATGATCTATGATATACTTCTAAAGGATGTTTAAAGTTTATTTATTAGTATCACAACGAGGCTTATATTAACGCTGCAATGAAGTTACTGTGAAAATCCCCTAGTTGCCACACTCCGGTGCCTGTTCGGGTACAGTGAGGGAGAATTTAGCACGGCCAATGCACCCTAACCAGCATCCATAAGAGAAAATGCTGGAAAATCGCAGCGGGTCTGGCCAGCATCTGTAAGGAGAGGAAAGAGCTGACGTTTCCAGTCCAAACGACCCTTTGTCAAAGCTAAAAGGCAGAGAAAGTGGGAGATATTTATACTGCAGGGGGAGGGAATGAAAGATGAGTCGTAGCCACAGAAACCAGGGGAAAGGCTGCTAATGGCAGCCCATAGAGAGAATAGAAGGTGTGAATGGGCAAAGGGCAGAGAAGCTGAAATCAGAGGGTGAGCTGTGACGGGTGAAGATGTGGGGGGAGAGGGGGGAGATGGGTGGGAGAGAGGTCAAATTGAGAGAAAGGGGGAAAGGGAAGCAAAGGGGGAGAAAAGGTAAGGAAAGGGGGATAAAGTAGGGGGAAAGAGTGGGGGGAAGCAAAATGAAGAAAGACAGTAAAGAAATAAAAGGTAGAGAAGAGCGCCTGTTCGGTTGCACTGAGGGAGAATTTAGCACGGCCAATGCACCCTAACCAGCACGTCTTTCGGAGTGTGGGAGGAGACCTGAGCACCCGGAGGAAACCCACGCCGACACGGGGAGAATGTGCACAGTCACCCCAGCCGGGAATCGAGCCCGGGTCCCTGGCGCTCTGAGGCAGCAGTGCTAACCCACTGTGCTGCAGAGGCGGATAGATTCTTGGTGAGGGGGGAGGGAGGTGAAAGGTTATCGGGGGGGGGTAGGCGGGATGCAGATTTGAGCTTACCATCAGATCGGCCACCATCTTATTAAATGGCGGAGCAGGCTCGAGGGGCTGAATGGCCTCCTCCTCACTGTTCATACAGACAACTTGAACCTCTTCGGTTCAGGGCTAGCACGGTGGCACAGTGGGTTAGCGCTGCTGCCTCACAGCGCCAGGGACCCGGGTTCCATTCCCGGCTCGGGTCACTGTCTGTGCGGAGTCTGCACGTTCTCCCCGTGTCTGCGTGGGTTTCCTCCGGGTGCTCCGGTTTCCTCCCACAGTCCAAAGATGTGCGGGTTAAATGGATTGGCCATGCTAAATTGCCCCTTGGTGTCAGGGGGACTAGCAGGATTAATATGTGGGGTTATGGGGATAGGGCCTGGGTGGGATTGTGGTCAGTGCAGACTCGATGGGCCGAATGGCCTCCTGCACTGTAGGGATTGTATGGTGGTACTTCCTCTTTCGCTAAGTGAATGGGTGTCAGATCCTGCCTGGTATCGCTGCAAGGTGGCCACTTGGGATAGAGTCACAGAGGTTTACAGCATGGAAACAGGCCCTTCGGCCCAACTTGTCCATGCCGCCCTTTTTTTTAACCACTAAGCTAGTCCCAATTGCCCGCGTTTGGCCCATATCCCTCTATACCCATCGTACCCATGTAACCGTCTAAATGCTTTTTAAAAGACAAAATTGTACCCACCTCTACTACTGCCTCTGGCAGCTCGTTCCAGACACTCACCACCCTCTGTGTGAAAAAATTGCCCCTCTGGACACTTTTGTATCTCTCCCCTCTCACCTTAAACCTAAGCCCTCTAGTTTTAGACTCCCCTACCTTGGGAAAAGATATTGACTATCTAGCTGATCTGTGCCCCTCATTATTTTATAGACCTCTATAAGATCACCCCTCAGCCTCCTACGCTCCAGGGAAAAAAGTCCCAGTCTATCCAGCCTCTCCTTATAACTCAATCCATCAAGTTCCGGTAGCATCCGAGTAAATCTTTTCTGCACTCTTTCTAGTTTAATAATATCCTTTCTATAATAGGGTGACCAGAACTGTACACAGTATTCCAAGTGTGGCCTTACCAATGTCTTGTACAACTTCAACAAGACGCTAAATAAAGGGCGGCACGGAAGCACAGTGGTTAGCACTGCTGCTTCACAGCTCCAGGGTTCCGGGTTCGATTCCCGGCTCGGGTCACTGTCTGTGTGAAGTTTGCACATTCTCCTCGTGTCTGCGCGGGTTTCCTCCGGGTGCTCCGGTTTCCTCCCACAGTCCAAAGGGTTAGGTTGATTGGCCAGGTTAAAAATTGCCCCTTAGAGTCCTGAGATGCGTAGGTTAGAGGGATTAGCGGGTAAACTATGTGGGGGTAGGGCCTGGGTGGGATTGTGGTCGGTGCAGACTCGATGGGCCGAATGGCCTCCTTCTGCACTGTAGGGATTCTATGATTCTAAGAGTTAAAAATGAAATGAAATGAAAACCAAGGGGGTGGAGGTGGGGTCGAGCGAATCATCTGGAGTTGTTGAATTCGATGTTGAGACCGGAAGGCTGTCGAGTGCCCAGCCGGAAGATGAGATGCTGTTCCTCCAGTTTGCGTTGAGCTTCACTGGAACATTGCAAGAGGCCAAGGACAGACGTGTGGGCATGAGAGCAGAATCGTGCGTTAAAATGTTAAAATGCACCTAACCAGCATGTCAGCACGGCGGCACAGTAGTTGGCACTGCTGCCTAGCTTGGGTCACTGAATCATAGAATCCCTACAGTACAGAAGGAGGCCATTCGGCCCATCGAGTCTGCACCGACCACAATCCCATCCAGGCCCCATTCCCATAACCCCACCCATTTACCCTGCTAATCTCCCTGACACTCGGGTCAATTTAGCATGGCCAATCCACCCAACCAAACTCCACACTGTCTGCACCTTCTCCCCGTGTCTGCGTGGGTTTCCTCCGGGTGCTCCGGTTTCCTCCCACAGTCCGAAAGACGCGCTGGTTAGGTGTTAAATTCTCCCTCAGTGTAACCCGAACAGGCACCGGAGTGTGGCGACTAAGGGATTTTCACAGTAACTCCATTGCCGTGTTCAGGTAAGCCTACTTGTGACTAATCAATAAATAGTAACCTCATTTCAGAGTTAATGTAAGCCTACTTGTGACACTAATAAATAAACTTGAGAGAGACAGGGACAACGTGCAGACTCCGCACAGACAGTGACCCAAGCCGGGAATCGAACCCGGGTCCCTGGCGCTGTGAGGCCTTATGAGGATAGGCTGAGGGAGCTCGGTCTTTTCTCCTTGGAGAGACGTAGGATGAGAGGAGGCCTAATAGAGGTATATAAGATGTTGAGAGGCATAGATCGGGTGGACGCTCAGAGGCTTTTTCCCAGGGTGGAAATGGCTGCTACGAGAGGACACAGGTTTAAGGTGCTGGGGGGTAGGTACAGGGGAAATGTTAGGGGGAAGTTTTTCACACAGAGGGTGGTGGGCGAGTGGAATCGGCTGCCGTCAGTGGTGGTGGAGGCAAACTCAATAGGGTCTTTTAAGAGACTCCTGGATGAGTACATGGAGCTTAATAGGATGGAGGGTTATAGGTAGGCCTAAAAGGTAGGGATATGTTCGGCACAACTTGTGGGGCCGAAGGGCCTGTTTTGTGCTGTAGTTTTTCTATGTTTCTAACCACCGTGCCACCTGTCTGTATGCAAATTTACCAGTGCAGGGAAAGATTATGGTTCTCCAAGAACAAAGTAGGAGCTTGTGTCTTCCCACATGGAGAAGAATGGGAGACAAGCCCAGTTTAACTCCTGTCTTGGCTGTAGGTGATGCAGGGGGGGGGGGTGGTGGTGGAAGAACTGGGTGTGAAATTCGGCCTTTGAAGATAAAAAATACCCAAGCACAACCTTTCCTTCCATTAATTTTATTCAACACAATTAACGTTGGAGGAACGAGAAGCCCTTGCAGAGGGCAGATACAGTTTGATAAAGAACCACTGATACGATACAGCGCGACACAAGACAAGGACCAGTTCAACTGCCGCAGAATCTCCGATGTTTCTCTCTTTGGGCACAGGTTTTAGCAAGTAGGTGACAAGAGAAAAGATGAGAGAAAGGAAAGGTCTGTGATACCGTTTGAAGCTATAAAACAAGGCATAGCTCATTGCCCAATTGTCATCCTTATTTTATAATCGATGCTTTCTGGGTTCTTCATTCCACCCCCTCCTGTTTTAGCGCAAACTGAATTAACTATTCAAGATGTTGGATCATTGTTTCCCACGCAAGGGCTTCTGGAGATGTTTCCAAGATTTGTGGGATGGTACTTGTGTAAATGTGAGTTTGCCTTTGACGAAGATCTGCAAATTCACCTCTTCCTTGATCCCTGCCCCAGAGCATGCAGGACACCCTGGATACAAAGCATACGTGTAAATGTATCTTGGGATTACAGAGCTGGGGTTAATGGGACACGGTGGCACAGTGGGTTAGCACTGCTGCCTCACAGCGCCAGGGACCCGTGTTCGATCCCCAGCTTGTGGAGTGACATTTTACGTAAATGTTCCTGATTTGAAACTGATCTGACAGATAAGGCATGCCAATTCCCACATCATAGAACCCCGACAGTGCAGTAAAAGAGGCCATTTGGCCCATCGAGCCTGTGTGGAGTTTGTACGTTCTCCCCGTGTCTGCGTGGGTTTCCTCCGGGTGCTCCGGTTTCCTCCCACAGTCCAAAGACGTGCGGGGGTTAGGTGGATTGGGCGAAGCTAAATTGCCCCTTGGTGTCAGGGGGGATTAGAAGGGTAAACGCGTGGGGTCACGGGGATAGGAGCAAATTATTGCGGGTGCTGGAATCTGAAACCAAAAAGAGAAAACGCTGGAAAATCTCAGCGGGTCTGGGCAGCATCTGTAAGGAGAGAGAAGAGCTGACGTTTCCAGTCCAGACGACCCTTTGTCAAAGCTTTGGAGTCGAAACGTCAGCTCTTTTCTCTCCTTACAGGTGCTGCCAGACCTGCTGAGATTTTCCAGCGTTTTCCCTTTTGGATGCGGGGGATAGGGCCTGGGTGGGATTGTGGTCACTGCAGGCTCGATGGGCCAAATGGCCTCTTTCTGCACTGTCGGGATTCTATGATGTGGGAATTGGCATGTCTTCTCTGTCAGATTAGTTTCAAATCAGGAGCACTTCAGTAAAATGTCACCCGTGGAATCCCGCAGCCCTGTTTGGCGGGTTATATAAGAAAACAAAGAATCATAGAACAGAGAACATTACAGCGCAGTACAGGCCCTTCGGCCCTCGATGTTGCGCCGACCAGTGAAACCAATCTAAAGCCCCTCTAATCTACACGATTCCAATATCATCCATATGTTTATCCAATAACCACTTGAACGCTCTCAACGTTGACGAGTCCACCACTGCTGCAGGCAGGGCATTCCACGCCCTTACTACTCTCTGAGTAAAGAACCTACCTCTAACATCTGTCCTATGTCTCTCACCCCTCAATTTAAAGCTATGTCCCCTCGTGCGAGCCAACACCAACCAATCTGGACAGATTCCGAAGCCACTGTGACCTACTTGGGAAGGACCACTCAATGTGGCCTGGAGATGTGTCGAGGGAACTTGGCCCTGTATATGACCGTAACTATAGAAATCATAGAAACCCTACAGTGCAGAAGGAGGCCATTCGGCCCATCGAGTCTGCACCGACCACAATCCCACCCAGGCCCTACCCCCACATATTTACCCACTAATCCCTCTAACCTACGCATCCCAGGACTCTAAGGGGCAATTTTTAACCTGGCCAATCAACCTAAACCCGCACATCTTTGGACATCTTTGGACATCTATAGCAACACCCCAAGAGCTGTGAGCACAAACCTTTCAATATTGGGTATCAATCCAGAATCAGAAGGAAGACACCACCCTAAGTGCAGAAGTTCAGTATAAAATGTACCCACTGTGCCAAGGTTAATAGAATAGACACTGATTATTGGAACACTCAAGACTTGCTCAGTTCCACACCATGTTGCCTTTCCAAAACCTCGCCAGCATCAAATCCCTCGCGGATGCTTGCCTTGTCTATTACTGTAACCCCCCCAAACTGCATTCTCCCCTTTTAAAGACCACCTAACCTACCCTCGAGGGCAAGAACGCCTGGGACCTTTCAGTGCCAGCCTTAGCATTGGGAGCACTGCTTGTTCCAGTCATTCACTGAGACGCAAGTCGCCAACACCAAAGAACTTCCCTCTTTCCCCTGCCTCCCACCATTCTCTCACCCCCACCGTTAACTCCCCTTTGTTGCGTAAGTCCAAGTTGAGATGTGATCCCATAGCAGCTGTTGATCTGTTACAGATTCATAGAGATTTACAGCATGGAAACAGACCCTACGGCCCAACTTGTCCATGCCACCTTTTTTTTTAACCACTAAGCTAGTCCCAATTGCCCATATCCCTCTATACCCATCTTACCCATGTAATTGTAAACCCATGTAACAGCTCCAGGGTCCCGGGTTCGATTCCCGGCTCGGGTCACTGTCTGTGTGGAGTTTGCACATTCTCCTCGTGTCTGCGTGGGTTTCCTCCGGGTGCTCCGGTTTCCTCCCACAGTCCAAAGATGTGCGGGTTAGGTTGATTGGCCAGGTTAAAAATTGTCCCTTAGAGTCCTGGGATGCGTAGGTTAGAGGGATTAGCGGGTAAATATGTGGGGGTAGGGCCTGGGTGGGATTGTGGTCGGTGCAGACTCGATGGGCCGAATGGCCTCCTTCTGCACTGTAGGGTTTCTATGTTTCTAATTGTCTGAATGCATTTTAAAAGACAGTTGTACCCGCCTCTACTACTACCTCTGGCAGCTCGTTCCAGACACGCACCACCTTATCTCATGTGATCCTAGACAGGGTGGGGGAGGTTGGATATGAATAGAATAGAATAGAAACCCTACAGTGCAGAAGGAGGCCATTCGGCCCATCGAGTCTGCACCGACCACAATCCCACCCAGGCCCTACCCCCACATATTTACCCGCTAATCCCTCTAACCTACGCATCTCAGGACTCTAAGGGGCAATTTTTAACCTGGCCAATCAACCTAACCTGCACATCTTTGGACTGTGGGAGGAAACCGGAGCACCCGGAGGAAACCCACGCAGACACGAGGAGAATGTGCAAACTCCACACAGACAGTGACCCGAGCCGGGAATTGAACCCGGGACCCTGGAGCTGTGAAGCAGCAGTGCTAACCACTGTGCTACCGTACCGCCCCAAGGTGATATGCTACCAGATTCTGCATTACACCACGCCCAAACCCAATCCTGCCCTGACTCGCACTCTCTCCAATGCAGGTCCTTGGATACAAATTAAGGAGTCTCTGCTGATTTCCCTCTGCCCCGTCTGAACCCAGTAGCCCGTGACTGGGATACAATAACAGCACAGTTCAGGCGCTGAGTGTCTCTCAGCCATCCTGCGCTTTGGGATCTATTTTGATTGACTGTCAGTGGAGCTAAACACAAGCCTCACTGGGGATTGGGCCTGGGTGGGAGTGTGGTCAGTGCAGACTCGATGGGCCGAATGGCCTCCTTCTGCACTATGGGGATTCTATGATCTAAAACGGACGGGGAGAGGTCAATGCATGAGTGAGTTCCAGGTTAGAACAAAGAAAATTACAGCACAGGAACAGGCCCTTCGGCCCTCCAAGCCTGCGCCGACCATGCTGCCCGACTGAACTAAAACCCCCTACCCTTCTGGGGACCGTATCCCTCTATTCCCATCCTATTCATGTCTTTGTCAAGACGCCCCTTAAAACTCACTACCGTATCCGTTTCCACTACCTCCCCCGGCAGCGAGTTCCAGGCACCCACCACCCTCTGTGTAAATAATCTGCCTCGTACATCTCCTTTAAGCCTTGCCCCTCGCACCTTAAACCTGTGCCCCCCTTAGTAATTGACTCTTCCACCCTGGGAAAAAGAGCAATGAATTTAGTTCCATTGACATTGGCAGATGGAGTTTAATTAACAAATGCGAGGTGATGCATTTTGGTAGATTGAACCAGGGCAGGACTTACTCAGTTAATGGTAGGGCTTTGGGGAGAGTTACAGAACAAAGAGATCTAGGGGTACACGTTCATAGCTCCTTGAAAGTGGAGTCACAGGTGGACAGAGTGGTGAAGAAGGCATTCAGCATGCTTGGTTTCATCGGTCAGAACATGGAATACAGGAGTTGGAATGTCTTGTTGAAGTTGTACAAGACATTGGTAAGGCCACACTTGGAATACGGTGTGCAATTCTGGTCACCCTATTATAGAAAGGATATTATTAAACTAGAAAGAGTGCAGAAAAGATTTACTAGGATGCCACCGGGACTTGATGGATTGAGTTATAAGGAGAGGCTGGATAGACTGGGACTTTTTCCTCTGGAGCGTAGGAGACTGAGGGGTGACCTTATAGAGGTCTATAAAATAATGAGGGGGCACAGATCGGCTAGATAGTCAATATCTTTTCCCAAAGGTAGAGGAGTCTAAAACTAGAGGGCATAGGTTTAAGAATCATAGAAACCCTACAGTGCAGAAGGAGGCCATTCGGCCCATCGAGTCTGCACCGACCACAATCCCACCCAGGCCCGACCCCCCACATATTTTACCCGCTAATCCCAGGACTCTAAGGGGCAATTTTTTTAACCTGGCCAATCAACCTAACCCGCACATCTTTGGACTGTGGGAGGAAACCGGAGCACCCGGAGGAAACCCACGCAGACATGAGGAGAATGTGCAAACTCCACACAGACAGTGACCCGAGCCGGGAATCGAACCCGGGACCCTGGAGCTGTGAAGCAGCAGTGCTAACCACTGTGCTACCGTGCCGGTGAGAGAGGAGAGATAAAAAAGTGTCCAGAGGGGCAATTTTTTCACACAGAGGGTGGTGAGTGTCTGGAACGAGCTGCCAGAGGCAGTAGTAGAGGCGGGTACAATTTTGTCTTTTAAAAAGCATTTAGATAGTTACATGGGTAAGATGGGTATGGAAGGACATGGGCCAAATGCGGGCAATTGGGATTAGCTTAGGGGTTTTAAAAAAGAAAGGGCAGCATGGACAAGTTGGGCCGAAGGGCCTGTTTCCATGCTGTAAACCTCTCTGACTCTATGACATCAAAAGTTTGTGTTGTTATCGAGCAGACCTCAGCGAAGGCCGCTTCAGCTGTAAAGATGGCCAGGTTAAGCTGAGACATGGCAAGGGGATATCTGCTGAGCTTGGCATTCAAAGGTCTGTAGGATGGAGGAGCAGAGAGTGAATGAACACCTGAGAACATTCTTGACATCTCTGGAATCGGGACCCTGGGGCTTAAAACAGGAACGCGGCTCCTCGGATAAGGCCTTGCCACTTAAAGACAAAACCGCTCGGCCACCTGAACCCCATCTTCTCCCCATCTCACACACCCGCCAGAGAAACCTTACAGCAGTCGCGCGAATAACCAGGGCAGGTTTACTGTTCCCTTGGCGGAATAGCCACCCATGTACAAGTGTTACCCCCTCCACTCCGCAACTTGCAACCTACGTCGGCAACCGTTGTCGAACTACTCGGACACCGGCAGCACAGAGGTTCGGCACTCTTGTACGACGGTGCTTTTGTCCGGAGTGTAGGTCACTCTCCAGTGCTGGAGGAGAACCGTCCTCGCGTACTTCAGAGTGTTGTTCTTCGCGGTGACGAAAAAGAGGGTATTTATCATGCTGTTGCTCACTGCGATGCACTCTACAATGTAGTACACAGTGATGGAATACCTTTCTCTCATGAGCACGTTTGGGAAGAAATCACGGACAATGGAGTATCCATAATACGGAGCCCAGCAAAGGATATAGACAGTCAGTATTCCCATAAGGACCAGCACGGTCTTCCTCCGTGCTCGAAGCCGCTTCTTGATCTGGTTGGTCTGTACGCCCGGCATGCTTTTGAACCACAGCTCCCGACAAATCTTCACATAGCACAGGGTCATGGCCGTTACGGGTGCCACAAACTCCAGGACGAAGAGGAACAGGAAATAGGATTTGTAGAAGACCTTCTTGTCCGCAGGCCAGATCTGCCCGCAGAATATTTTCTCGTTGCTGCCCGGAAAAGCGTCAAAGGTCGTTTCCGTGGTGAAGTAGGCCGAGGGGATGGAGATGAGCAGGGAGACTAACCAGACCGCAGTCAGGACGCAGTAGGCCGTCTGAAATTTCATACGGGGTTTCAATGGGTGCACGATAACCAAATATCTGCAACGTGGACAGGAGAAAAAAAAACAAAGGATGAAAGGCACAGTGGGAGAATCTTTCCAGTGCCGAAGGCCCATCGTGTCCGCACCACCCGCTCCGAAGGAGCTGTGCCGTTCTCCCACCTTCTCCCCGTGGCCCTGAAACATGGCTCCTTCCCAAATAACAGTCTAATTCCCTTTTGAAGGGCTCAATTAAACCCGCCTCCCTTACACTCTCAGGCAGTGCACTTCAGGCCCGAACCACTCGCTCATGCAATCATAGAAACCCCACAGTGCAGAAGGAGGCCATTTGGCCCATCGAGCCTGCACCGACCACAATCCCACCCAGGCCCTATCCCCGTAACCCCACATATTTACCCTGCTAATCCTTCTAACCTACGCATCCCGGGACACTAAGGGGCAATTTAGCATGGCCAATCCACCTAACCTGCACATCTTTGGACACTAAGGGGCAATTTAGCATGGCCAATCCACCTAACCCGCACATCTTTGGACACTAAGGGGCAATTTAGCATGGCCAATCCACCTAACCTGCACATTTTTGGACACTCGGGCAATTTAGCATGGCCAATCCACCTAACCCGCACATCTTTGGACACTAAGGGGCAATTTAGCATGGCCAATCCACCTAACCTGCACATCTTTGGACACGAAGGGGTAATTTAGCATGGCCAATCCACCTAACCTGCACATCTTTGGACACTCGGGCAATTTAGCATGGCTAAACCATGTAACTGGCGCATCTTAGACACTAAGGGGCAATTTAACATGGCCAATCCACCTAACCCGCACATCTTTGGACACGAAGGGGTAATTTAGCATGGCCAATCCACCTAACCCACACATCTTTGGACACTCGGGCAATTTAGCATGGCCAATCCACCTAACCTGCACATTTTTGGACACTCGGGCAATTTAGCATGGCCAATCCACCTAACCCGCACATCTTTGGACACTAAGGGGCAATTTAGCATGGCCAATCCACCTAACCCGCACATCTTTGGACACTAAGGGGCAATTTAGCATGGCCAATCCACCTAACCCGCACATCTTTGGACACTAAGGGGCAATTTAGCATGGCCAATCCACCTAACCTGCACATCTTTGGACACTCGGGCAATTTAGCACGGCCAATCCACCTAACCCGCACATCTTTGGACACTAAGGGGCAATTTAGCATGGCCAATCCACCTAACCTGCACATCTTTGGACACTCGGGCAATTTAGCACGGCCAATCCACCTAACCCACACATCTTTGGACACTAAGGGGCAATTTAGCATGGCCAATCCACCTAACCTGCACATCTTTGGAGTGTGGGAGGAAACCGGAGCACCCGGAGGAAACACACGGAGACACGGGGGAGAACGTGCAGTCTCCACACAGACAGTGACCCAAGCCGGGAATCGAACCCAGGTCCCTGGAGCTGAGAGGCAGCAGTGCTAACCCGCTGTGCCACCCCCTGTGAAACTTTTATTGCGAATATAGCAAGACACTTACTAACAGAAAACTGTCCAGTTAATCATATTGGGGTTTCGGTAAGACCAAAAATATAATGACTTGAATGTTGAACTTCGATTGTTCCCAAAAGAAAATGATGTTAACTCTTAGAATTGATAATTTTACCAATCCTATCTGATTTTGCTCCCTTGCTTTTCCTGAAAGAGTTGATTTTTAATGAGGTACAGAATCCAGGGGACTAAGTAGAAATGGTGGTCAGCTCCACCATTCAATCATGGCTGATATTTTTCTCATCCCCATTCTCCTGCCTTTTCCCCATAACCCCTGATTCCCTTATTAATCAAGAACCTACCTATCTCTGTCTTAAAGACACTCAATAACCCGGCCTCCACAGCCTTCTGCGGCAAAGAGTTCCACAGATTCACCACTCTCTGGCTGAAGAAATTCCTCCTCATCTCTGTTTTAAAGGATCGTCCCTTTAGCCTCTTTAGTCCCTTTGTGCCCTCTGGTTCTAGTTTTTCCTACTAGTGGAAACATCCTCTCCACGTCCACTCTATCCAGGCCTCGCAGCATCCTGTAAGTTTCAATAAGATCCCCCCTCATCCTTCTAAACTCCAACGAGTACAGACCCAGAGTCCTCAACCGTTCCTCATACAACAAGCTCTTCATTCCAGGGATCATTCTTGTGATCCTCCTCTGGACCTTTTCCGAGGTTCACCAGGTTGATCCCGGGTAGGGAGGGATTTTCTTAGGAGGAGAGGTTGCGTAGATTGGGCCTGTACCCACTGGAGTTTAGAACATAAGAACATAAGAACATAAGAAATAGGAGCAGGAGTAGGCCACCTAGTCCCTCGAGCCTGCCCCGCCATTCAATAAGATCATGGCTGATCTGAAGTGGATCAGTTCCACTTACCCACCTGATCCCTATAACCCCTAATTCCCTTACCGATCAGGAATCCATCTATCCGTGATTTAAACATATTCAACGAGGTAGCCTCCACCACTTCAGTGGGCAGAGAATTCCAAAGGTTCACCACCCTCTGAGAGAAGAAGTTCCTCCTCAACTCTGTCCTAAACTGACCCCCCTTTATTTTGAGGCTGTGCCCTCTCGTTCTAGTTTCCTTTCTAAGTGGAAAGAATCTCTCCACCTCTACCCTATCCAGCCCCTTCATTATCTTATAGGTCTCTATAAGATCCCCCCTCAACCTTCTAAATTCCAACGAGTACAAACCCAATCTGCTCAGTCTCTCCTCATAATCAACATCCCTCATCTCTGGTATCAACCTGGTGAACCTTCTCTGCACTCCCTCCAAGGCCAATATATCCTTCCGCAAATAAGGGGACCAATACTGCACACAGTATTCCAGCTGCGGCCTCACCAATGCCCTGTACAGATGCAGCAAGACATCTCTGCTTTTATATTCTATCCCCCTTGCGATATAGGCCAACATCCCATTTGCCTTCTTGATCACCTGTTGCACCTGCAGACTGGGTTTTTGCGCCTCATGCACAAGGACCCCCAGGTCCCTCTGCACAGCAGCATGTTGTAATTTCTTTCCATTTAGATAATAATCCAATTTGCTATTATTTCTTCCAAAGTGAAGAATGAAGGACGACTTTATTGAGACATACAGGATTCTCGGGGCTTAACAGGGTAGATGATGAGAGGTTCTTTCCCCTAGTGGGAGAGTCTAGACCCAGAGAGCGGTAGAGGCTGGATTGTTCAGCCTGTTCAAGGCTGAGACAGATTTTTAATCAGTCAGGGAATGAAGAGTTCTGGGGATGAGGAAAGTGGAGTTGAGGATTAATTATATCAAATCAGCCGTCTCATTGAGTGGCAGAGCAGACTCGATGGGCCGAATGGACTACTTCTGCTCCTACCTCTTAAGAGAGTTTTGGAATGGTCAACACTCGAGGTAACAAAAGAATAGATGGTGGTTTCAGTACCAGATGAGCTGGAACAGGTGAAGGTGGGCGACAGTGGAAGTTGGCTCTCAATAGTGGTGGTGGAGAAGATGTGTTTGGAAACTCGATTCTGTTTGATTTGATATGTTGTCACATCTATTGGGATACAGTGAAAAGTATTGTTTCTTGCGCGCTATACAAAGCATACCGTTCATAGAGAAGGAAACGAGAGAGTGCAGAATGTAGTGTTACAGTCATAGCGAGGGATTTGATTTATTATTGTCACATGTATTGGGATACAGTACAGTGAAAAGTATCGTTTCTTGCGTGCTATACAAAGCATACCGTTCATAGAGAAGGAAAGGAGAGGGTGCAGAATGTAGTGTTACAGTCATAGCTAGGGATTTAATTTGATTTATTATTGTCACATGTATTAGCATACAGTGAAAAGTATCGTTTCTTGCGTGCTATACAGATAAAGCATACCGTTCATAGAGAAGGAAACGAGAGAGTGCAGAATGTAGTGTTACAGTCATAGCTAGGGATTTAATTTGATTTATTATTGTCCCATGTATTGGGATACAGTGAAAAGTATCGTTTCTTGCGTGCTATACAAAGCATACCGTTCATAGAGAAGGAAAGGAGAGGGTGCAGAATGTAGTGTTACAGTCATAGCTAGGGATTTAATTTGATTTATTATTGTCCCATGTATTGGGATACAGTGAAAAGTATCGTTTCTTGTCCGCTATACAGATAAAGCATACCGTTCATAGAGAAGGAAAGGAGAGGGTGCAGAATGTAGTGTTACAGTCATACCTATTGTCACATGCATTAGTATACAGTGAAAAGTATTGTTTCTTGCACACTATACAGACAAAGCATACCATTCATAGAGAAGGAAAGGAGAGAGTGCAGAATGTAGTGTTACAGTCATAGCTAGGGTGTAGAGAAAGATCAACAGCACGAGGTAGGTCCATTCTGTGTCAAATCAGATGCAAGGTTGCAAACAGTCTGGTTCGGACTAATGGCCTGCAGAATTGACAGGTGGGAAACACAAATTGGATCGTTGGCCAAAGATGACTTTTAACACCACGCAGCAGAGGCCCCGGAAGACAACACGCAGAGTTCTCACCTGTCAACAGCTATGGCCAGCAACGCGTTGGTGGAGACGTAGAGGGACACCGTCCTGAGGTAGTTGACGGAGGAGCACAGGACATGCCCAAAGCTCCAGGACAGCTCTCTGACCACATAGTAATCCATCTCAAAGGGGCAGCACATGATGGCCACGATGAAATCGGAAATGGCCAGGTTGACTATGAGGAGGTTGGTGATGTTCCTCAGGTTCTTGTATCTGGCCAGGGTCACGATGAAGAGGAAATTGCCCACACCGCAGACCAACATGATGCAGACCAGGGCCACGCCAATCGCAATCCTGGCCTGGTGGAAGGTTTTGTCAGCAATCTCCTGCCCCCTTATGTCAGGGGGTGTCATATATTGTTCATACTCGCAGCTCTGGTTCCAAGAGGAGTCAACATCAATCATGCTCCAGTCACTGTATTGTGACAAGTTGGCACAGTGATCCGCCATGACTGAACCTTCCGTGTTTGGTGGAATATTCTCCCTTTCTCAATGTCCTGCAGGTGATGTTTTTAAAGGGAAGGAATCTTGCTTAAATATTCCGTCTGGGTGGAGAGAAATTTTGTTTCGAAGTTTGCAAGGTGCTGACTGTTGTAGAACATTGTCCGGACAAACTGCTGACGTACGGTGCTGAAGCTTCCCCAGTCTGGGTTCAGAGTCGGGATCAGAGAACCGATTCAGTCCTGCTCCGCCAATGGGTTATTGCCCCCCTGTCCGAGGTGCTGGAGGTGGGAGGAGAGGTGTCATTTCCTCACCCTCCGCTTGGCTAGAGTGGGGAAGAAAGGTATCAGTGAGTTTGTTATATGAAAAGGGCGAATGTGGAGGTGATGCATTTTGGAAGGTTGAATACAGATAGGAAATATACAGTAAATGGCAGAACCCTTAAGAGTATTGATAGGCAGAGGGATCTGGGTGTACAGGTAGCCATGATGTGGAGATGCCGGCGTTGGACTGGGGTAAACACAGTAAGAAGTCTCACAACACCAGGTTAAAGTCCAACAGGTTTATTTGGTAGCACAAGCCACTAGCTTTCGGAGCGCTGCCCCTTCATCAGGTGAGTGGGAATTCTGTTCACAAACAGGGCATATAAAGACACAAACTCAATTTACAAAATAATAGTTGGAATGCGAGTCTTTACAGGTAATCAAGTCTTAAAGGTTTAGACAATGTGAGTGGAGAGAGGGTTAAGCATAGGTTAAAGAGATGCAGCACTCCGAAAGCTAGTGGCTTGTGCTACCAAATAAACCTGTTGGACTTGTGTGTTGTGAGACTTCTTACTGGGTGTACAGGTACACAGGTCACTGAAAGTGGCAACGCAGGTGGAGAAGGTAGTCAAGAAGGCATACGGCATGCTTGCCTTCATCGGCCGGGGCATTGAGTTTAAAAATTGGCAAGTCATGCTGCAGCTTTATAGAACTTTAGTAAGCCTGCACTTGCAATATAGTGTTCAATTCTGGTCGCCACACTACCAGAAGGATGCGGAGGCTTTGGAGAGGGTGAACGGTGGGAAGCTTTTCCCCAGGTCGGTGGTGACGTTCACGAGGGGTCATAGGTTCAAGGTGAAGTGGGGGAGGTTTAACACAGATATCAGAAGGACATATTTTACACAGAGGGTGGTGGGGGCCTGGAATGCGCTGCCAGGCAAGGTGGTGGAGGCGGACACACTGGGAACGTTTAAGACTTATCTAGACAGCCATATGAACGGAGTGGGAATGGAGGGATACAAAAGAATGGTCTAGTTTGGACCAGGGAGCGGCACGGGCTTGGAGGGCCGAAGGGCCTGTTCCTGTGCTGTATTGTTCTTTGTTCTTTGTTTGTTCTTTGGTACAGAAAAGATTTACCAGGATGTTGCCTGGTATGGAGGGCATTAGCTATGAGGAGAGGTTGGAGAAATTTGGTTTGTTCTCACTGGAATGACGGAGGTTGAGGGGCGACCTGATAGAAGTCGACAAGATTATGAGAGACAGGGACTGAGTGGATAGAAGCTTTTTCCCCAGGGTGAAATAATCAATTACTCGGGGGCACAGGTTTAAGGTGTGAGGGGCAAGGTTTAAAGGAGATGTACGAGGCAGATGTTTTACACAGAGGGTGGAACTCGATGCAGGGGGAGGTAGTGGAAGCAGATACGATCGTGAGTTTTAAGGGGCGTCTTGACAAGTACATGAATAGGATGGGAATGGAGGGACATGGTCCCTGGAAGGGTAGGGGGTTTTAGTTCAGAGGGGCAGCATGGTCGGTGCAGGCTTGGAGGGCTGAAGGGCCTGTTCCTGTGCTGTAATTTTCTTTGTTCTTTGTGGAGAGCGGAGGGGAGAAGGCCAGAGCGTAACACTCGGTAAATTGCTCTTTGGGGAGCCAGCGCAGGCATGAAGGGCCGAACGGCCACCTCCTGTGCTCTAACCATTCTGTGATTGTATTGGTTGGCTCAGTATGGAAACATTCTGTGATCTCTGTGCCTCTTACAACGAGCAAGTACTTTCTATTTTCCAATTAAACACTCAGGCATTGTCTTTCTTTATAATGTACTGTCTTCTAGAAAAAGTGAGAGGGCATGGGATCCAAGGGGCTGCTGCCCAGTGGGTCCAGAACTGGCTTGCCTAAAGGAGGCAGAGAGTGGGTATAGATGGGTCTTTTTCTAAATAGAGGTTGGTCACCAGTGGTGTGCCCCAGGGATCTGTTCTGGGACCCTTGCTGTTTGTCATTTTCATAAATGACCTGGATGAGGAAGCGGAGGGATGGGTTGGTAAGTTTGCTGACGACACGAAGGTTGGTGGGGCTGTGGATAGTCTGGAGGGATGTCAGAAGTTACAGAGGGACATAGATAGGATGCAAGACTGGGCGGACAAGTGGCAGATGGACTTCAACCCAGATAAATGCGCCGTGGTCCATTTTGGCAGGTCAAATGGGATGAAGGAGTACAATATAAAGGGAAAGACTCTTAGTACTGTAGAGGATCAGACGGACCTTGGGGTCCGGGTCCATAGGACTCTGAAATCGGCCCCGCAGGTGGAGGAGGTGGTTAAGAAGGCGTATGGTGTGCTGGCCTTTATCAATCGAGGGATTGAGTTTAGGAGTCCGGGGATAATGATGCAGCTATATAAGACCCTCGTCAGACCCCACTTGGAGTACTGTGCTCAGTTCTGGTCACCTCACTATAGGAAGGATGTGGAAAAGATTGAAAGGGTGCAGAGGAGATTTACAAGGATGTTGCCTGGATTGAGTGGCATGCCTTATGAGGATAGGCTGAGGGAGCTCGGTCTTTTCTCCTTGGAGAGACGAAGGATGAGAGGAGACCTAATAGAGGTGTATAAGATGTTGAGAGGCATAGATCGGGTGGACTCTCAGAGGCTTTTTCCCAGGGTGGAAATGTCTGCTACAAGAGGACACAGGTTTAGGGTGCTGGGGGGTAGGTACAGGGGAGATGTTAGGGGTAAGTTTTTCACACAGAGGGTGGTGGGCGAGTGGAATCGGCTGCCGTCAGTGGTGGTGGAGGCAAACTCAATAGGGTCTTTTAAGAGACTCCTGGATGAGTACATGGGACTTAATAGGATGGAGGGTTATAGGTAGGTCTAGAGGGTAGGGATATGTTCGGCACAACCTGTGGGGCCGAAGGGCCTGTTTTGTGCTGTAGTTTTTCTATGTTTCTATCGGACCCCTCCATTCACTCCCCAAGCATCTGTCTGTCCAAAGAGTGGGCCCACAACTCTCCCCAGATTGCTGGCACATACACCGCACCCAGATCTGCTCGCAGAGTGGTGTGGAACAGACGGGTATGGTTTTCCATTCCAAGGTTTCTTGCCCACCCTTTGGGGGTTGTGGGGGGGGCGGGGGGGGGGGGGGGAGCGGCGTGGGGGGGGGGGGTGAGGAGCCATGGTCTGCAACAAGTGCCTGCCCAAGTGGCATCAATTAACCATGCAAAACTTGAATCTGCACCCACTTAAGTTAAAGTTTATTTATTAGTGTCACAAGTAGGCTTACATTAACACTGCAATGAAGTTACTGTGAAAATCCCCCTAGTCGCCACACTCCGGCACCTGTTCGGGCACACTGATGGAGAATTTAGCACCTAACCAGGTGCTAAAGGGGATACTAAGGGGCAATTTAGCATGGCCAATCCACCTAACCAGCACACCTTTGGACACTAAGGGGCAATTTAGCATGGCCAATCCACCTAACCTACACATCTTTGGACCCTAAGGGGCAATTTAGCATGGCCAATCCACCTAACCTACACATCTTTGGACACTAAGGGGCAATTTAGCATGGCCAATCCACCTAAACTGCACATCTTTGGACCCTAAGGGGCAATTTAGCATGGCCAATCCACCTAACCTACACATCTTTGGACACTAAGGAGCAATTTAGCATGGCCAATCCACCTAACCAGCACATCTTTGTACACTAAGGGGCAATTTAGCACGGCCAATCCACCTAACCTGCACATCTCTGGACACGAAAGGGCAATTTAGCATGGCCAATCCACCTAACCCGCACATCTTTGGACACTAAGGAGCAATTTAGCATGGCCAATCTACCTAACCTACACATCTTTGGACACTAAGGAGCAATTTAGCATGGCCAATCCACCTAACCTACACATCTTTGGACACTAAGGAGCAATTTAGCATGGTCAATCCACCTAACCTGCACATCTTTGGACACTAAGGAGCAATTTAGCATGGTCAATCCACCTAACCAGCACATCTTTGGACACTAAGGGGCAATTTAGCACGGCCAATCCACCTAACCTGCACATCTTTGGACACTAAGGGGCAATTTAGCACGGCCAATCCACCTAACCTGCACATCTTTGGACACGAAGGGGCAATTTAGCATGGCCAATCCACCTAACCTGCACATCGTTGGACACTAAGGGGCAATTTAGCACGGCCAATCCACCTAACCTGCACATCTCTGGACACGAAAGGGCAATTTAGCACGGCCAATCCATCTAAACTGCACATCCTTGGACCCTAAGGGGCAATTTAGCATGGCCAATCCACCTAACCTGCATGTCTTTCGGACTGTGGGAGGAAACCGGAGGAAACCCACGCAGACACGGGGAGAACGTGCAGACTCCGCACAGACAATGACCCAAGCCGTGGAATCGAACGCGGGTCCCTGGCGCTGTGAGGCAGCAGTGCCAACCCACTGTGCCTCCCCGATCAGTTCAGTTCCACCATCTCCTCATTGTGACACTGCTGCTCCAGATGATATCTTTAACCGTCCTCTCACTCTTAACACTGCTCCCCCCCCCAAAGAAACTTGGATGATCTGAGACCTGTATCGTGATTATCATGTAAATTTCTTTAAGTGACATAGTCTGGCAGGAATCTGTCAACACCACAGGACTCTGTCCTGAACAGTCTATGTGCAAAGCTCGAGAGGATTTTCACTGGAGTTAATTGTTGGATTTGTTATTGTTTCTGTTAGTGGACCACAGCCTGCCTATCCCCGCAGATAAACCTGCAGACATGTCTCATCAGACTGGAACTAACTATTCACCCACATACTCCACTCCGTAGTCATTTCTTAACTCCTTAAAAAGTGTAATTTGTATTTGTAGAATCATTGTACACAGAAGGAGGCCATTCAGCCCATTGTGACTGTGCTAACCCTTTGAAAGGGCTTATCCAATTAGTTACCCTCCCTGCCCCACACTTCAGCCATGGCCCTGAATATTTTTTCTTCGAACTACGCCTCCATTTTCTCTTGTAAAGCTATTCAACCTGTTTCCGCCAGGCATTCCTGGGTGGCACAGTGGGTTAGCACCGCTGTCTCACAGCGCCAGGGACCCGGGTTCGATTCCCGGCTTCGGGTCACTGTCTGTGTGGAATCTGCACGTTCTCCCCGTGTCTGTGTGGGTTTCCTCCGGGTGCTCCGGTTTCCTCCCACACTCCAAAGATGTGCGGGTTAGGTGGATTGGCCATGCTAAATTGCCCTTTAGTCTCCAAAGATGTGCAGGTTCGGTGCATTGGCTATGCTAAATTGCCCCTTAGTGTCCAAAGATGTGCAGGTTAGGTGGATTGGCCATGCTAAATTGCCCCTTAGTGTCCAAAGATGTGCAGGTTAGGTGGATTGGCCATGCTAAATTGCCCCTTAGTGTCCAAAGATGTGTAGGTTAGGTGGATTGGCCATGCTAAATTGCCCCTTAGTGTCCAAAGATGTGCGGGTTAGGTGGATTGGCCATGCTAAATTGCCCCTTAGTGTCCAAAGATGTGCGGGTTAGGTGGATTGGCCATGCTAAATTGCCCCTTAGTGTCCAAAGATGTGCAGGTTAGGTGGATTGTCCATGCTAAATTGCCCCTTAGTGTCCAAAGATGTGCAGGTTAGGTGGATTGTCCATGCTAAATTGCCCCTTAGTGTCCAAAGATGTTCAGGTTAGGTGGATTGGCCATGCTAAACTGCCCCTTAATGTCAGGGGGACTAGCTAAGCTAAATGGATGGGGTTATGGGAATAGGGCCTGGGTGGGATTGTGGTCGGTGCAGACTCGATGGGCCGAATGACCTCCTTCTGCACTGTAGGATTCTATGATTCCGATCACTCCAGAACGACTCACTGCCGAAGTGTTTTTTCTCATCCCCCCTCTCCCCCACCCCTGCTTCTCATTCCCTTGATGTGGAGATGCCGGCGTTGGACTGGGGTAAGCACAGTAAGAAGTCTCACAACACCAGGTTAAAGTCCAACAGGTTTATTTGGTAGCAAATACCATAAGCTTTCGGAGCAATGCTCCTTCGTCAGATGGAGTGGTCTCTGTTCTCAAACAGGGCACAGACACAGAAATCAAATTACAGAATACTGATTAGAATGCAAATGGCTGGCTGTAGAGATTTGCATTCTAATCAGTATTCTGTAATTTGATTTCTGTGTCTGTGCCCTGTTTGAGAACAGAGACCACTCCATCTGACGAAGGAGCATTGCTCCGAAAGCTTATGGTATTTGCTACCAAATAAACCTGTTGGACTTTAACCTGGTGTTGTGAGACTTCTTACTCTCATTCCCTTAACAGTGGAAGCAGTTTCTTTCTATCCATACTATCAAGACCCTTTATCAGTTAAAATTAACTTACTGCGAAGATCTCTCTTCCTCCTCCTGAGGGCACTGCCCCTTGCTCTGGTATGGTTCCACAGGTGCATGGGCTATCAGGACCTTTTAAATAAGCAGCGATTCTTTTGTGTGTCAACCCAGCTGGTTCGTCACACCATCTCGCCCTGGAGGAAGGTCCTGGCGAGGGATAGCTGAGCTGTCAAAAAAACTGTCCTCCCTCCCTGTCAGCCTGGGATGGGGGGGGGGGGGGTGTTCGGGTCAGGCCAGACCAGGTTCTACCCTCCTCACCAAGTAGTGACTCGGGGGGGCAATGACTGAAAGTTGGGTCTTTCCCCCCCAAACCGAGACCCTCCAACCAGCAGTGATTCACGCAAAGCTCTCTCAAACCTTCATTTGCTCAATCTACGTGGGTCGGTCACTTGCAGTGAATCAAGTCAAGGTGATTCTTTTTTGCAGCCAAGTTTAAAAAGTCTCAGAGACAAGTGGCTGAATTGGAAAATCTTACCTCCTCTTCACTTGGGTGTAGCTGCGAGGTTAATATTTTCAGCCCTTCGAAGGAGCGAGGGAAGAATCTTTGTGCCCAATGCGAGAAAAGGCTGGACTCTGATGTCACCTGAAGAAGGGGCTTAGAGCTTCGAAAGCTTGTGTGGCTTTTGCTGCCAAATAAACCTGTTGGACTTTAACCTGGTGTTGTTAAACCTCTTACTGTGTTTACCCCCAGTCCAACGCCGGCATCTCCACATCGTCACTTAATTGGACATCCCGAACACCACTGAAATCGATCACCCCCCCCCCCTCTGCAACTCGAATTATTCTCTGTCTTTGATCACTCGATAGTTCTCATACTCACTCCGGTGGGCTGCAATTAACCCTGTGCCAAGTCCCCATAAATCAGCGGCAGCCGACAATTTATAACGAGCAAGTTTGTTGTCCCGTTGCCTCGAATCAGCGATGTCTTGCTTCTCCCCTCAAGGGGCTGGGTGCCGACTTGAGGCACCGATGCTGCTTGTGAAATAACCGGTGGCGGGCGTGGAAAATGCCCGAGGGCATTTCCCCACGACGCTGAGAAACCCTTTCTTGTTTCTTGGAATTTCAGATCCTGAAATGCAATTGCCTGCTTCTCCTGAGCTGTGCCCTCCTCCCGCACACCCCCTCCTCCTCCTCCTCCCGCACACACCCTCCTCCAACCCCGAGTCTGTGCTTGTGCAGCTCACTCACTGACTGATGCGCAGCTGGTCTGTCTATTTCCCTTCTTGCGGAGGAGCAGATTCACCAGCCCCGAATGTCACCTTAAAGGAGAACTCCCGTTCTTCAAAACTGGGCTGAATTCAAGATCACCCAGAGAGTTGTTGCCCTATGGTTTTGCAGAGTGAGAGACGCATTCCCTCGGCTTGTGTTGGGGGGTGGGGATGGGCTTTCTAAGATTAAGACGCTTAGCAACTAAAAGGTTTCTCTTTCCCCCGAGGAACTAAAGGTCTTGGTGTAATTTAACAGTGTGTCAGAAGTGTGCAACTCATCGATTATTCCTGACGGCTCACTGCTGATGATAATCGACTACTTTAAAGGGCCTCTGCAAAGGAATGAGAACTCTAAATAAAAGAACATAAGAAATAGGAGCAGGAGTAGGCCATCTAGCCCCTCGAGCCCTGCCCCGCCATTCAATAAGATCATGGCTGATCTGACGTGGATCAGTACCACTTACCCGCCTGATCCCCATAACCCTTAATTCCCTTACCGATCAGGAATCCATCCATCCGCGCTTTAAACATATTCAGCGAGGTAGCCTCCACCACCTCAGTGGGCAGAGAATTCCAGAGATTCACCACCCTCTGGGAGAAGAAGTTCCTCCTCAACTCTGTCTTAAACCGACCCCCCTTTATTTTGAGGCTGTGTCCTCTAGTTTTAACTTCCTTACTAAGTGGAAAGAATCTCTCCGCCTCCACCCTATCCAGCCCCCGCATTATCTTATAAGTCTCCATAAGATCCCCCCTCATCCTTCTAAACTCCAACGAGTACAAACCCAATCTCCTCAGCCTCTCCTCATAATCCAAACCCCTCATCTCCGGTATCAACCTGGTGAACCTTCTCTGCACTCCCTCCAATGCCAATATATCCTTCCTCATATAAGGGGACCAATACTGCACACAGTATTCCAGCTGCGGCCTCACCAATGCCCTGTACAGGTGCATCAAAAGGTACAAGATAATCCCGACAGCGCAGAAGGAGGCCATTCGGCCCATCGAGTCTGCACCGACCACAATCCCACCTAGGCCCCAACCCCATAACCCCACATAGGCCCCTATCCCCGTAACCCCACATATCGGTGCTGGGTCCACTGTTATTTGTCATTTATATTAATGATTTGGATGAGAATATAGGAGGCGTGGTTAGTAAGTTTGCAGATGACACCAGGATTGGTGGCATAGTAGCACAGTGGTTAGCACTGCTGCTTCACAGCTCCAAGGACCTGGGTTCGATTCCCGGCTTGGGTCACTGTCTGTGTGGAGTTTGCACATTCTCCTCGTGTCTGCGTGGGTTTCCTCCGGGTGCTCCGGTTTCCTCCCACAGTCCAAAGATGTGCGGGTTAGGTTGATTGGCCATGCTAAGAAAAATTGCCCTTAGTGTCCTGGGATGCGTAGGTTAGAGGGATCAGTGGGTAAAATATCTAGGGATATGGGGGTAGGGCCTGGGTGGGATTGTGGTCGGTGCAGACTCGATGGGCCGAATGGCCTCTTTCTGTGCTGTAGGGTTTCTGAGATTTCTGAGATAGTGGACAATGAAGAAGGTTATCTCGGATTGCAACGGGATCTTGATCAATTGGGCCAGTGGGCTGACGAATGGTAGATGGAGTTTAATTTAGATAAATGCGAGGTGATGCATTTTGGTAGATTGAACCAGGGCAGGACTTACTCAGTTAATAGTAGGGCATTGGGGAGAGTTACAGAACAAAGAGATCGAGGGGTACAGTTTCATAGCTCCTTGAAAGTGGAGTCACAGGTGGACAGAGTGGTGAAGAAGGCATTCAGCATGCTTGGTTTCATTGGTCAGAACATTGAATACAGGAGTTGAGATGTGTTGTTGAAGTTGTACAAGACATTGATAAGGCCACACTTGGAATACTGTGTACAGTTCTGGTCACCCTATTATAGAAAGGATATTATTAAACTAGAAAGAGCGCAGAAAAGATTTACTAGGATGCTACCGGGACTTGATGGTTTGAGTTATAAGGAGAGGCTGGATAGACTGGGACTTTTTTCTCTGGCGCATAGGAGACTTAGGGGTGATCTTATAGAGGTCTATAAAATAATGAGGGGCACAGATAAGCTAGATAGTCAATATCTTTTCTCAAAGGTAGGGGAGTCTAAAACTAGAGGCCATAGGTTTAAGGTGAGAGGGGAGAGACACAAAAGGGTCCAGAGGAGCAATTTTTTCACACAGAGGGTGGTGAGTATCTGGAACAAGCTGCCCAGAGGCAGTAGTAGAGGTGGGTACAATTTTGTCTTTTAAAAAGCATTTAGACAGTTACATGGGTAAGATGGGTGTAGAGGGATATGGGCCAAACGCGGGCAATTGGGACTAGCTTAGGGGTTTAAAAAAAAGGGCAGCATGGACAAGTTGGGCCGAAGGGCCTGTTTCCATGCTGTAAAACCCCTATGACTCTATGATTCTACCCTGCTATTCTCCTTAACCTGCACATCTTTGGACACTAAGGGGCAATTTAGCATGGCCAATCCACCTAACCTGCACATCTTTAGACTAGTGCAGGACGTTAGCAAGGTTGGGAGTAGAAAAGAGAATGAAATAAGTGAAGGAATCATAGAAATCATATAGAAACCCTACAGTACAGAAAGAGGCCATTCGGCCCATCGAGTCTGCACCGACCACAATCCCACCCAGGCCCTATCCCCATATCCCTACAGATTTACCCACTAATCCCTCTAACCTACGCATCGCAGGACACTAAGGGCAATTTTTAGCATGGCCAATCCACCTAATCCGCACATCTTTGGACTGTGGGAGGAAACCAGAGCACCCGGGGGAAACCCACGCAGACACGAGGAGAATGTGCAAACTCCACACAGACAGTGACCCAAGCCGGGAATCGAACCCAGGTCCCCGGAGCTGTGAAGCAGCAGTGCTAACCCACTGTGCCACCGTGCCGCCCAAAAGATTGAGAAGGCGGTTGAATGACCTCAGCCGTACGGGGAATTGAACCCGGGCTGCTGGCGTGGCTCCCCCTCGCAAACTGGCTGTCCAGCCAACTAAGCTAAACCCACCCTAATAACTGAGCCAGACCCACCCTAATACTGAGCTAAACCCACCCTGAAGGAGTAGTGATTGAGTGACACCAAGCCTGGGTTTTAAAACCCTGCAGAAGAAAGAATGATTGAGGGAGAAAAAAAAAGTCCACAAAATGAATGCACAAATTTTGACCAAGGTTGGGGAATGGAAGGAGCGTGTGCACGATAGGTACCTGGGACTTGAGAGGAACAAGAGCTGTCCAGAGAAAGACTAGCCATAGGCAGTATCAAGAAAACATAAGAGACGAAGGATGGAAAGGGCAGAATAATTGGCAGGATGGCGTGACTATGATTGGAACATCCTGTCTTACTGATGGAACCCGGAGCGACAGACCTGTCACTGGGCGCTGGGACCCTTCGCACTCAGATGGCTCCAACAAGCTGTTCATCATCCTGAGATTCCTTGGCTTTATCCCAACCTTGCCCAGCTCAAGCTGTCTGCATTTGAGTGTGTTTCCCAATGGTCTGGCACACAGCAGCTTGAGGACTGCAATGTAGTTTGCTATCCCATCCAGAGAGGCAATTCTTTCACACAGAGGGTGGTGAGTGTCTGGAACGAGCTGCCAGAGGTAGTAATAGAGGCGGTACAGTTACATGGGTAAGATGGGTATAGAGGGATATGGGCCAAATGCGGGCAATTGGGATTAGCTTGGGGGTTTTAAAAAAAAAAGGTGGCATGGACAAGTTGGGCCGAAGGGCCTGTTTCCATGCTGTAAACCTCTATGACTCGATGTCCTGGCCAAACCTAAAGGAAACTGAGGCTCCAGAATTCCTTGGGCACAGCTGAATTATGCAAGCTCCAAGAAAAGCAGAGATGCTCCAGTTTTATCATGTATGTGTTTGTGCCTTGTTCAGTATGCCTGAACAGGTTGCTGTTGAAAAACAAAGAACAGTACAGCAGAGGAACAGGCCCCCCAAGCCTGCACCGATCACGTTGTCCTATCTAGACCAACCGCCTGTATCCCTCTATTCCCCGTCTGCTCATGCGTCTATCCAGATAAGTCTTAAATGTGGCTAACGTATCTGCCTCAACCACCTCACTTGGCAGCGCATTCCAGGCCCCCACCACCCTCTGTGTAAAACACTTACCTCCGCACATCTCCAATGAACCTTCCCCCCCTTACCTCTGGGTGCTCCAGTTTCCTCCCACAGTCTGAAAGTCGTGCTGGTTAGGGTACATTGACCGGAACAGGTGCCAGAGTGTGGCGACTAGGGGATTTTCACAGTAATTTCATTGCAGTGTTAATGTAAGCCTTACTTGTGACTAATAAATAAACTTTAACTTTATCTTGAACTTGTGACCCCCTTGTAATTGTCATTTCTGCCCTGGGGAAAAAGCTTCCAACTGTTCACCCTATCCATACCTCTCATAATTTTATAACCTTCTATCGGGTCACCCCCTTATGTCTTTCTGTCTTATCTATTTCTTCCTCTGCGACCTTACCTCATCCATGCGGCACGGCGGCACAGTGGGTTAGCACCGCTGCCTCACAGTGCCAGGGACCCGGGATCAATTCCCAGCTCGGGTCACTGTCTGTGTGGAATTTGCACGTTCTCCCTGTGTCTGCGTGGGTTTCCTCCCACAGTCCAAAGACGTGCTGGTTAGGTGAATTGGCAGTGCTAAATTCTCCCTCAGTGTATCCGAACAGTGTGGCGGAGTGTGGCGACTAGGGGATTTTCACAGTAACTTCATTGCAGTGTTAATGTAAGCCTACTTGCGACACTGATAAATGAACTTCTACTTTACCTTATCCCTCTTATTGCTGTTACCATCCGGTTCAGTTTTTCCTTCTCTGACCCTCCCGACACAGAAGATCCACTCATTGAGAATATTGTCGCCTTATTTTATCAAAATACCATTCCTCTATCAGCCCTGTCAACTTCTAGGCTCAGTAAGAGTTTTAACAACACCAGGTTAAAGTCCAACAGGTTTATTTGGTAGCAAATACCATTAGCTTTCGGAGCGCTGCTCCTTCGTCAGATGGAGTGGAAATGTGCTCTCAAACAGGGCACAGAGACACAAAATCAAGTTACAGAATACTGATTATTTATCTTGAACTTATCTAATCAGTATTCTGCAACTTGATTTTGTGTCTCTGTATGCCCTGTTTGAGAGCACATTTCCACTCCATCTGACGAAGGAGCAGCGCTCCGAAAGCTAGTGGCATTTGCTACCAAATAAACCTGTTGGACTTTAACCTGGTGTTGTTAAAACTCTTACTGTGTTTACCCCAGTCCAACGCCGGCATCTCCACATCATAACTTCTAGGCTTGCCATCCTTAGCCAAGTTACTAAAATAGTCATCAACTTAAAGCAAGACTATGGTAAGTTTTTAAAATCTCCCATGGCTAAGTCCCAGTTTCCACTGTCCGCAACATCATCGACTGTATTGTCTTAATTGATTAAGTGTGTGTTCTGTAGCAAGGAATTAGGAAGGCAAATGAAATGTTGGCCTTCATTGCCAGGGGATTTGAGTACATAAGTCAGCATGACTTACTGCAATTGTATTGAATCTTGGTGAGACCACACCTGGAGTATTGTACAGTTTTGGTCTCCTTATCCACCAAAGGGAATTTTTTTTTTCTATTCGTTCATCAGACATGGGTGTCGCTGGCTGGCCAGCATTTATTGCCCATCCCTAGTTGCCCTTGGAGGGCAGTTGAGAGTCAACCACATTGCTGTGGCTCTGGAGTCACATGTAGGCCAGACCGGGTAAGGACGGCAGATTTCCTTCCCTGAAGGGATATTAGTAAACCAGATGGGTTTTTCCGACAATGGGTCATCAGTAGATTCTTAATTCCAGATTTTTGTTTATTGAATTCAAATTCCACCATCTGCCGTGGCGGGATTCGAACCCGGGTCCCCCAGAACATTGGCTGAGTTTCTGGATTAACGTTCTAGCGATAACACCAGTAGGCCATCGGCTCCCCTGCAATGTGATGCAAGGGCGGCACGGTAGCACAGTGGTTAGCACTGCTGCGTCACAGCTCCAGGGTCCCGGGTTCGATTCCCGGCTCGGGTCACTGTCTGTGTGGAGTTTGCACATTCTCCTCGTGTCTGCGTGGGTTTCCTCCGGGTGCTCCGGTTTCCTCCCACTGTCCAAAGATGCGCCGGTTAGGTTGATTGGCCAGGTTAAAAATTGCCCCTTAGAGTCCTGGGATGTGTAGGTTAGAGGGATTAGCGGGTAAAATATGTGGGGGTAGGGCCTGGGTGGGATTGTGGTCGGTGCAGACTCGATGGGCCGAATGGCCTCCTTCTGCACTGTCGGGTTTCTATGTTTCTAACTGAGGCTCGCCAGGCTAATCCTTGGATGGTGGTATCGTCTTAAGAGTTTGAGGAGACTGGACCTGTATTCTCACATTTCCAAGAATGATTTATTTGACCTTACAACAGGGCGCCTTGAGAAATACATGAATAGGATGGGAATAGAGGGATATGGTCCCTGGAAGGGTAGGGGGTTTAAGAGTTTTAACAACACCAGGTTAAAGTCCAATGGTTAGCACTGCTGTCTCACAGCGTCAGGGACCTGGGTTTGATTCCCGGCTTGGGTCACTGTCTGTATGGAGTCTGTACGTTCTCCCCGTGTCTGCGTGGGTTTCCTCCGGGTGCTCCGGTTTCCTCCCACAGTCCGAAAGGTGTGAGGGTTTGGTGTACTGGCCGTGCTAAATTGGTAGCGTGGCCAATACACCTGTCAACATGCCCTTTTGTGTCCCGGGATTTGTAGATTAGCGGGATAAATAGGTGGGGTAACGGAGATAGGGCCTCGGTGAGATTGCTGTCGGTACAGACTCGATGGGCCGAATAGCCTCCTGCACTGTAGGGTTTGCATGCTTACAATTCAGTCGGACAGCATGGTCGGTGCAGGCTTGGAGGGCCGAAGGGCCTGTTCCTGTGCTGTAATTTTCTTTGTCTCTTTGGCATGAGGTGGGTAGGATGTTCTGGTGAGTCTAGAACCAGGGGACAATCTCAGAATAAGGCTCGAGCTATTTAAGACTGGTGTGGTTGGGGGAGAGTTACTTCACTCAGTGGGTGGTGTGTCTTTGGAATTCTGTACCCCAGAGGACCATGGAAACTCGATCATTGAACATGTTCAAGATGGAGTTATATGTCAATGACATCAAACAGGCTTTGGTGGCAAAGAAGCGTTTAGGGATAGGGGGGATCTCATTGTAAAGCATTCTTCCATCTCCATCTCAAAAGCTGAATCACTTTTCTCCTCACAGTATGTGCAATTCTCTCTGTAGAGCTAATATAGAAATAGGAACATAGAACATAGACATAGAACATAGAACAGTACAGCACAGAACAGGCCCTTCGGCCCACGATGTTGTGCCGAGCTTTATCTGAAACCAAGATCAAGCTATCCCACTCCCTATCATCCTGGTGTGCTCCATGTGCCTATCCAATAACCGCTTCAATGTTCCTAGAGTGCCTGACTCCACTATCACTGCAGGCAGCCCATTCCACACCCCAACCACTCTCTGCGTAAAGAACCTACCTCTGATATCCTTCCTGTATCTCCCACCACGAACCCTATAGTTATGCCCCCTTGTAATAGCTCCATCCACCCGAGGAAATAGTCTTTGAACGTTCACTCTATCTATCCCCTTCATCATTTTATGAACCTCTATTAAGTCTCCCCTCAGCCTCCTCCGCTCCAGAGAGAACAGCCCTAGCTCCCTCAACCTTTCCTCATAAGACCTACCCTCCAAACCAGGCAGCATCCTGGTAAATCTCCTCTGCACTCTTTCCAGCGCTTCCACATCCTTCTTATAGTGAGGTGACCAGAACTGCACACAATATTCCAAATGTGGTCTCACCAAGGTCCTGTACAGTTGCAGCATAACCCCACGGCTCTTAAACTCCGGGTTGGAGTCCGCTAGCAACCTGTTAATAAAAGCTAACACACTATAGGCCTTCTTCACAGCTCTATCCACTTGAGTGGCAACCTTTAGAGATCTGTGGATATGGACCCCAAGATCTCTCTGTTCCTCCACAGTCTTCAGAACCCTACCTTTGACCCTGTAATCCACATTTAAATTAGTCCTACCAAAATGAATCACCTCACATTTATCAGGGTTAAACTCCATTTGCCATTTTTCAGCCCAGCTTTGCATCCTATCTATGTCTCTTTGCAGCCTACAACAGCCCTCCACCTCATCCACTACTCCACCAATCTTGGTGTCATCAGCAAATTTACTGATCCACCCTTCAGCCCCCTTCTATAAGTCATTAATAAAAATCACAAAGAGCAGAGGACCAAGCACTGATCCCTGCGGCACTCCGCTAGCAACCTGCCTCCAATCCGAAAATTTTCCATCCACCACCACCCTCTGTCTTTGATCAGACAGCCAGTTACCTATCCAATCGACCAACTTTCCCTCTATCCCACACCTCCTCACTTTCATCATAAGCCGACCATGGGGGACCTTATCAAACGCCTTACTAAAATCCATGTATATGACATCAACTGCCCTACCTTCATCAACACACTTAGTTACCTCCTCAAAAAATTCTATCAAATTTGTGAGGCACGACTTGCCCTTCACGAATCCGTGCTGACTATCCCGGATTAATCCGCATCTTTCTAAATGGTCGTAAATCCCATCTCTAAGGACCTTTTCCATCAATTTACCAACCACCGAAGTAAGACTAACCGGTCTATAATTACCAGGGTCATTTCTATTCCCTTTCTTAAACAGAGGAACAACATTCGCCATTCTCCAGTCCTCTGGCACCATCCCCGTGGACAGCGAGGACCCAAAGATCAAAGCCAAAGGCTCTGCAATCTCATCCCTTGCCTCCCAAAGAATCCGAGGATACATTTCATCAGGCCCAGGGGACTTATCGACCTTCAGTTTATTCAAAACTGCCAGGACATCCTCCCTCCGAACATCTATTTCCTTAAGGCTACTTCAGTGTAAGGAAGAAACCTTACAGTGCAGAAAAAAACATCAGATCTTCTCATCTACCGAGGTACAGCCGAGAGGGGTTACATGGACTGATTGAAAAATGTACGCACAGATCTAAGGGGGAACCAATATCATAGAGATTTTGAATGAGATGAGGCCACTTAGCCCATCAACACTGTGGGCAGGATTTACCAAACAACTACTTAAAGTTTATTTATTTACAGAGAAATTCAGCAAGTTACATTTTCAACACAACTCTAAACTTAAAGTTAAAGTTTATTTATTAGTCACAAGTGAGGCTTACATTAACACTGCAATGAAGTTACTGTGAAAATCCCCCAGTCGCCTACACTCCGGCGCCTGTTCGGGTTACACTGAGGGAGAATTTAGCACGGCCAATGCACCCTAACCAGCACATTGTGGTGAACCATCGTTGGTTCCCACCAGGTAGTACTGAGCCAGGGTCTGGCCAGTACTATGAGTCTGTATATATGTTGCTGTTGGGGTTAGGGTTGGGCTGTTCTACATGTTACTGTTGGGGTTAGGGTTGGGCTGTTCTACATGTTACTGTTGGGGTTAGGGTTGGGTTGTTCTACATGTTACTGTTGGGGTTAGGGTTGGGTTGTTCTACATGTTACTGTTGGGGTTAGGGTTGGGTTGTTCTACATGTTACTGTTGGGGTTAGGGTTGGGTTGTTCTACATGTTACTGTTGGGATTAGGGTTGGGCTGTTCTACCTGTACTATAGTTATTATGGTACATCCCAGTCGGGCTCCGCCTCCTGGGAGAGGTATAAAGGTCACTGCTCTGTCTGGGACCCCTCAGTCTGGGATCGTGTATTATATATGGTAGCTTCATTGTAATAGTCAATAAAAGCCTTTATTTCCTCGAGCACCTCTAGCCTCCTGAGTTATATCGCGCATCACACATCTTTCGGACCGTGGGAGGAAACGGGAGCACCCGGGAGGAAACCCACGCAGACACGGGGAGAACTCCGCACAGACAATGACCCAAGCCGGGAATCGAACCCGGGTCCCTGGCGCTGTGAGGCAGCAGTGCCAACCCGCTGTGCCACCCCGGCAGTGGGAAGCGACCCACCGTTGACTGCAGTGCGACTTTCTGGTTCCACTGTTGTCAGGGTTTCCTGTTGAATGCACCCCTCGCCGCTGTGAAACCCGTGGCGTGACTGCGTCACCAGCGGGACCGGAAAATCCCGCCAGCGTGAACAGCCAGGAAGTTCCGGTCTGTGGTATCTTTTAAACTGGTATCCATTTCCCTATACCTTTCACCATTTTTCTAGAAGTGCCTATTAAGTGTTGCAATGGACATGATTTCAGTAAGTCCTTGTGGCAATGGATTGCATATTGCATTAACTCATTGTATGGGAAACATCCCTCTCCACTCTCCTTTCAAATATGAGTGCAAATTTCAATCTCTGTTCTTCTATTATCCTCATGACCCTGTTATTACCCTGACCAATTTAAGGTGTGTTTTTTTCCACGGTTCCAGTGGATAACAGGGTAAAGTAGACAGCGTTACAGTGAGAGTCTATTGAGTAATGTACACCCTGAGTGAAGTCTATCATCATCGCTATCTTGATGGACTGCAGACTTCACAATGATATCTGTGACTGACGCACTGTGTTGGTGTATGAAGCCTTCATTAATGCTACATTCATTCAGGCTCAGTCCGTCTCATAAAAGCAAGAAAAATAGTGCTGAACGAACTTGGCAGGTCTGTCGGATTGTACAAGGATAACAGGCACACTCTTGGTTCAGGCGGATGGCTATCTTTGACCAGATCAATGTGAAGGTTGATTCATTGTTCCTTCAAAGGACTCACCCAAACCTAAGAGGGGACCATGTTAGATGGTAGAGCAATTGGAATAGGGATGCCTGACAGGCCAGAATTGGAAAGCGATTGTGGGAGTTTACAGGGACAGGGAGGTGGGACAAAGCTTCGGGGCCGTGGAAAGACCAAACACAAGCAGTAGATGACAGACTCCCACTGAGGGATCATAGAAAGCCTACAGTGCAGAAGGAGGCCATTCGGCCCATTGAGTCTGCACCGACCACAATCCCACCCAGACCCTATCCCCGTAACTCCACATATTTACCCCTTATACACCTTTTACTCGTTATACACCTATGACTGTGCGGCCAAATTCCCCTCCAATTCGATTTTCAAATTTGCTGACGACACCACTGTAGTGGGTCGGATCTCAAACAATGACGAGACAGAGTACAGGAATGAGATAGAGAATCTGGTGAACTGGTGCGGCAACAATAATCTCTCCCTCAATGCCAACAAAACGAAGGAGATTGTCATCGACTTCAGGAAGCGTAAAGGAGAACATGCCCCTGTCTGCATCAACGGGGATGAAGTAGAAAGGGTCGAGAGCTTCAAGTTTTTAGGTGTCCAGATCACCAACAACCTGTCTTGGTCCCCCCCCCATACCAACACTATAGTTAAGAAAGTCCACCAACGCTTCAACTTTCTCAGAAGACTGAGGAAATTTGGCATGTCAGCTACGACTCTCACCAACTTTTACAGATGCACCATAGAAAGCATTCTTTCTGGTTGTATCACAGCTCGGTATGGGGCTCCTGCTCTGCCCAAGACCGCAAGAAACTACAAAAGGTTGTGAATGTAGCCCAATCCATCACGCAAACCAGCCTCCCATCCATTGACTCTGTCTACACTTCCCGCTGCCTCGGGGAAAAGCAGCCAGCATAATTAAGGACCCCACGCACCCCGGACATTCTCTCTTCCACCTTCTTCCGTCGGGAAAAAGATACAAAAGTCTGAGGTCACGTACCAACCGACTCAAGAACAGCTTCTTCCCTGCTGCTGTCAGACTTTTGAATGGACCGACCTTGCATTAAGTTGATCTTTCTCCGCACCCTAGCTATGACTGTAACACTACATTCTGCACTCTCTCCTTTCCTTCTCTATGAACGGTATGCTTTGTCTGTACAGCGCGCAAGAAACAATACTTTTCACTGTATCCCAATACATGTGACAATAATAAATCAAATCAAAAATCAAATCACTAATCCCTCTAACCTACGCATCCCAGGACACTAAGGGGCAATTTGGCATGGCCAATCCACATTACCCGCACATCTTTGGACAGCACAGTGGCACAGTGGGTTAGCACTGCTGCCTCACAGCGCCAGGGACCCGGGTTCGATTCTCGGCTTGGGTCACAGTCTGTGTGGAGTCTGCACGTTCTCCCCGTGTCTGCGTGGGTTTCCTCCGGGTGCTCCGGTTTCCTGCCACAGTCCAAAGATGTGCGGATTAGGTGGATTGGCCATGCTAAATTGTCCCTTAGTGTGAGGGGGACTAGCTAGAGTAAATACACGGGATTGTGGGGACAGGGCCTGAGTGGGATTGTGGTTGGTGCAGACTCGATGGGCCGAATGGCCTCCTTCTGCACTGGTGGATTCTATGAAATTTTTGGACACTAAGGGACAATTTAGCATAAGATCTAGGAGCAGGAGTTGGCCATCTGGCCCCTCGTGCCTGCTCCGCCATTCAATAAGATCATGGCTGATCTTTTCGTGGACTCAGCTCCACTTACCCGCCCGCTCACCATAACCCTTAATTCCTTTACTGTTCAAAAATCTATCTATCCTTGCCTTAAAAACATTCAATGAGGTAGCCTCAACTGCTTCACTGGGCAGGGAATTCCACAGATTCACAACACTTTGTGTGAAGAAGTTCCTCCTCAACTCAGTCCTAAATCTGCTCCCCCTTATTTTGAGGCCATGCCCCCTAGTTCTAGTTTCACCCGCCAGTGGAAACAACCTCCCTGCTTCTATCTTATCTATTCCCTTCATAATCTTATACGTTTCTATAAGATCTCCCCTCATTAGAACAAAGAAAGAACAAAGAAAGAACAAAGAACAGTACAGCACAGGAAACAGGCCCTTTGGCCCTCCAAGCCTGTGCCGCTCCTTGGTCCAACTAGACCAATCGTTTGTATCTCTCCATTGCCAGGCTGCTCATGTGACTATCCAGGTAAGTCTTAAACGATGTCAGCGTGTCTGCCTCCACCACCCTACTTGGCAGCGCATTCCAGGCCCCCACCACTCTCTGTGTAAAAAACATCCCTCTAATATCTGAGTTATACTTCGCCCCTCTCACCTTGAGCCCATCATTGTCACTTCTGATCTGGGAAAAAGCTTCCCACCGTTCACCCTATCTATCCCCTTCATAATCTTGTACACCTCTATTAGATCTCCCCTCATTCTCCGTCTTTCCAGGGAGAACAACCCCAGTTTACCCAATCTCTCCTCACAGCTAAGACCCTCCATACCAGGCAACATCCTGGTAAACCTTCTCTGCACTCTCTCTAACGCCTCCATGTCCTTCTGGTAGTGCGGCGACCAGAATTGGACGCAGTACTCCAAATGTGGCCTAACCAGCGTTCTATACAGCTGCATCATCAGACTCCAGCTTTTATACTGTGTACCCCATCCTATAAAGGCAAGCAAACCATATGCCTTCTTCACCACCTTCTCCACCTGTGTTGCCACCTTCAAGGATTTGTGGACTTGCACACCTAGGTCCCTCTGTGTTTCTATACTCTTGATGACTCTGCCATTTATTGTATAACTCCTCCCTACATTATTTCTTCCAAAATGCATCACTTTGCATTTATCCGGATTAAATTCCATCTGCCACCTCTCCGCCCAATTTTCCAGCCTATCTATACCCTGCTGTATTGCCCGACAATGCTCATCGCTATCCGCAAGTCCAGCCATCTTCGTGTCATCCGCAAACTTGCTGATAACACCAGTTACACCTTCTTCCAAATCATTTATATATATCACAAATAACAGAGGTCCCAGTACAGAGCCCTGCGGAACACCACTGGTCACAGACCTCCAGCCGGAAAAAGACCCTTCGACCGCTACCTTCTGTCTCCTATGGCCAACACAGTAAGATGTCTCACAACACCAGGTTAAAGTCCAACAGGTTTATTTGGTAGCAAAAACCATTAGCTTTCGGAGCGCTGCTCCTTCGTCAGATGGAGTGGAAATGTGCTCTCAAACAGGGCACAGAGACACAAAATCAAGTTGCAGAATACTGATTAGAATGCGAATCCCTACAGCCAGCCAGGTCTTAAAGGTACAGACAATGTGGGTGGAGGGAGCATTCAACACAGGTTAAAGAGATGTGTATTGTCTCCAGACAGAGCAGCTAGTGAGATTCTGCAAGTCCAGGGGGCAAGCTGTGGGGGTTACTGATAATGTGACATAAATCCAACATCCCGTTTTAGGCCGTCCTCATGTGTGCGGAACTTGGCTATCAGTTTCTGCTCAGTGACTCTGCGCTGTCGTGTGTCGTGAAGGCCGCCTTGGAGAATGCTTACCTGAAGATCCAAGGCTGAGTGCCCGTGACTGCTGAAGTGCTCCCCCACAGGAAGAGAACAGTCTTGTCTGGTGATTGTCGAGCGGTGTTCATTCATCCATTGTCGTAGCGTCTGCATGGTTTCCCCAATGTACCATGCCTCAGGACATCCTTTCCTGCAGCGTATCAGGTGGACAACGTTGGCCGAGTCGCAAGAGTAGGTACCGTGTACCTGGTAGATGGTATTCTCACGTGAGATGATGGCATCCGTGTCGATGATCCGGCACGTCTTGCAGAGGTTGCTGTGGCAGGGTTGTGTGGTGTCGTGGTCACTGTTCTCCTGAAGGCTGGGTAGTTTGCTGCGGACAATGGTCTGTTTGAGGTTGTGCGGCTGTTTGAAGGCAAGAAGTGGGGGTGTGGGGATGGCCTTGGCGAGATGTTCGTCTTCATCAATGACATGTTGAAGGCTCCGGAGGAGATGCCGTAGCTTCTCCGCTCCGGGGAAGTACTGGACGACGAAGGGTACTCTGTCCACCGTGTCCCGTGTTTGTCTTCTGAGGAGGTCGGTGCGGTTTTTCGCTGTGGCGCGTCGGAACTGGTGATCGATGAGTCGAGCGCCATATCCTGTTCTTATGAGGGCATCTTTCAGCGTCTGGAGGTGTCTGTTGCGATTCTCCTCATCCGAGCAGATCCTGTGTATTCGGAGGGCTTGTCCGTAGGGGATGGCTTCTTTAACGTGTTTAGGGTGGAAACTGGAGAAGTGGAGCATCGTGAGGTTACCCGTGGGCTTGCGGTACAGTGAGGTGCTGAGGTGACCGTCCTTAATGGAGATGTGTGTGTCCAAGAATGCAACCGATTCCGGAGAGTAGTCCATGGTGAATCTGATGGTGGGATGGAACTTGTTGATGACATCATATCGTTGTTTCAGTGATTGTTCACCATGACTCCAAAGGAAGAAAATATCATCAATGTATCTAGTGTATAGCATCGGTTGAAGGTCCTGTGCGGTGAAGAAGTCTTGTTCGAACCTGTGCATGAAGATGTTGGCATATTGAGGTGCGAACTTTGTCCCCATGGCTGTTCCGTGTGTCTGGATGAAGAACTGGTTGTTGAAGGTGAAGACATTGTGGTCCAGGATGAAGCGGATGAGTTGTAAAATTGCATCTGGAAACTGGCAGTTGACGGCATTGAGTACTGAGGCCGTTGCAGCAATGCCACCATCGTGGGGGATGCTGGTGTAGAGTGCCGAGACATCCATTGTGACGAGGAGTGCTCCTGGTTCAACTGCTCCATGTGTGCTGAGTTTCTGTAGGAAGTCCGTAGTGTCGCAACAAAAGCTGGGGGTTCTTTGTACAATGGGTTTCAAGATGCCCTCGACATAGCCGGAGAGATTCTCGCACAGGGCCAAGCCAAGCCAAGCCAAGCCAGTTCTCCACCCATCTAGCCACTTCTCCTTGTATCCCATGAGCCTTAACCTTCTTAACCAACCTGCCATGTGGGACTTTGTCAAATGCCTTACTGAAATCCATATAGACGATTCTTCCGAAATCCATATGGACATTCTTCTGAATTCCAATGAGTATAGCCCCAATCTACTCAGTCTCTCCTCATAAGCCAACCTTCTCAACTCCGGAATCAACCTAGTGAATCTCCTCTGCACCCCCTCCAGTGCCAGTATATCCTTTCTCAAGTAAGGAGACCAAAACTGTACACAGTACTCCAGGTGTGGCCTCACCAGCATCTTATACAGCTGCAACATAACCTCGCTGTTTTTAAACTCCATCCCTCTAGCAATGAAGGATAAAATTCCATTTGCCTTCTTAATTCCCTGCTGCACCTGCAAACCAACTCCTTGTGATTCCTGCACAAGGACACCCAGGTCCCTCTGCACAGCAGCATGCTGCAATTTTTTACCATTTAAATAATAGTCCATTTTGCTGTTATTCCGACCAGAATGGATGACCTCACATTTACCAACATTGTACTCCATCTGCCAGACCCTCGCCCACTCACTTAGACTATCTATATCCCTTTGCAGACTTTCAGCGTCCTCTGCACACTTTGCTCTGCCACTCATCTTAGTGTCATCTGTGAATGTTGACACACTACACTTGGTCCCCAATTCCAAATCATCTATGTAAATCGTAAACAATTGTGGTCCCAACACTGATCCCTGAGGCACACCACTAGTCACTGATCGCCAACCAGAAAAACACCCATTTACCCCCACTCTTTGCTTTCTGTTGGTTAACCATGGCCAATCCACCTAACCCACACACCTTTGGAGTGTGGGAGGAAACCGGAGCACCCGGAGGAAACCCACGCAGACACGGGGAGAACGTGCAGACTCCACACAGACAGTGACCCGAGGCCGGGAATCGAACCCGGGTCCCTGGCGCTGTGAGGCAGCGGTGCTAACCCACTGTGCCGCCGTGTCCGCCCGGATGTACACAGTCCCTCAAAGCTGGTGGGGTAGGTGGAGACCGATTGGGGTGCTGCTTGAGAAAGGGGTGGTGGCATCGGCCGTTGCGGGTATCTGGCCCAAAGAATCTGAAAGTGTCGAGGGAGGCGAGAGCTGTAAATATGGATAGGCAGAGAACTAATCAGAGGAAGGAGGATGGATTCACAATGAAGCGGTTGAGATGGATGGGCTTGGAATTTGAAGCAATCTCTGGGTGAAGCTGGAAATGGACGGGTTTAGGAATTGGGGTGGACAGAGCTATCTGGAAGAGAGATCGGTTCAGTTCCACACAACAATTGTCTCCCAGTCTGATCATTTACCAACCCTGCCCTTCCTTTCTGCACCTCGTAAAACAGGATTGTTCCGTTAGGTTTTACTGCCCCTGCAAAAGAGCTGTCATTGGGGAAGGCAAAATGTTCCGTGGCTAACTCGACTTTCGAGAGATCTCACTTAAATCTCGCAATCAGACTATCGGGTCTGGAACTGCACTCGGAGCAATTTTCTGCTTGGATCTGTGTCACGTGTGTGCAGTTAGTCTGCTGTGGAAGATAATGGGACAGACACAGCTGTGACGGTTAAGTTAAAAGCTAATTACTGCGGGTGCTGGAATCTGAAACAAAAACAGAAAATGCTGGAAAATCTCAGCTGGTCTGACAGCATCTGTGGAGAGAGAATAGAGCCAACATCTCCTTGTCATTCAGACTCAAAACATTAGCTCCGTTCTCCTTTCCACAGATACTTTGATTTGATTTATTATTGTCACATGTATTGGGATACAGTGAAAAGTATTGTTTCTTGCGCGCTATACAGACAAAGCATACCGTTCATAGAGAAGGAAAGGAGAGAGTGCAGAATGTAGTGTTACAGTCATAGCTAGGGTGTAGAGGAAAATCAACTTAATGCGAGGTAAGTCCATTCAAAAGTCTGACGACAGCAGGGAAGAAGCTGTTCTTGAGTCGGTCGGTACGTGACCTCAGACTTTTTCCCGACGGAAGAAGGTGGAAGAGAGAATGTCCGGGGTGCGTGAGGTCCGTAATTATGCTGGCTGCTTTTCCCGAGGCAGTGGGAAGTGTAGACAGAGTCAATGGATGGGATGCTGGTTTGCGTGATGGACTGGGCTACATTCACGACCTTTTGCAGTTTCTTGCGGTCTTGGACATGCCGCGATTTTCCAGCATTTTCTGTTTGTGTGACAGGTTTGGTAGTGTTTGACTGGGTGAGAAGATCGGTAATGGAGGTCATAAGAACATAAGAACATAAGAAATAGGAGCAGGAGTAGGCCATCTAGCCCCTCAAGCCTGCTCCGCCATTCAATAAGATCATGGCTGATCTGATCGTGGGTTCAGTTCCACTTACCCGCCCGCTCTCCATAACCCTTAATTCCCTTCATGGTTAAAAATCTATCTATCTGTGACTTAAACACATTTAACGAGGTAGCCTCTACTGCTTCATTGGGCAGAGAATTCCAAAGATTCACTACCCTCTGGGAGAAGAAGTTCCTCCTCAACTCTGTTCTAAATTGACTCCCCCGTATTTTGAGGCTATGCCCCCGAGTTCTTGTTTCCATTGTAAGTGGAAATAACCTAGCTGCTTCTACCCTGTCTAGCCCCTTTATTATCTTATAGAAACATAGAAAAACTACAGCACAAAACAGGCCCTTCGGCCCCACAAGTTGTGCCGAACATATCCCTACCTTCTAGGCCTACCTGTAACCCACCATCCTATTAAGTCCCATGTACTCATCCATGTCTCTATAAGATCTCCCCTCAACCTTCTAAACTCCAATGAGTACAGACCCAGTCTACTCAATCTCTCCTCATAAGCTAACCCCCTCATCTCCGGAATCAACCTGGTGAACCTTCTCTGTACCCCCTCCCTTCAACGTAATAAGAACAGACAAACCATTAACCTTTTTGTTCAGGCGCCTTCACAGTGCAGTCATCATTAATTTCTCTGGAAATCAATAATTAATTTAGTGACTGAAGGGCGCTGTCCAATATGGTGCCACATTGTCAGAGGTTTAAACTCCTCCGTGTTTTGTTTTACCACTCTGAATAAAGCCTTTGCTCAAAGTTCCAGACCGAAGGCACAAAATAAATACAAAATCTGTCTGATTTGCAGCCAGGATGATGTGTCTGGGCCATTAATTAAAATGGACCAAAAGTCGTATTTGTGGCACGGAATTGAATTGTCATCCTCGGTGCCTGAGATGCGTGCCCCACCGCACGAAACTCAGCAGAATGAAATCCGGGAGAGAAGTTGATCCCTCAAACGTTCCCGAGTGTGTTCGTTCGTTCTTCAAAAGAATGAGTTCTGTTTGATTAAGTGGGCTTTCTGAGACAGAGAGGGAGACCCCTGGGGTTTGAGAGATGACAAAGTATGTAAGCGTGAGAAGACTGATGATCGGCAAGGCCTTGGAGCAAAGATGCAGCTGAAGGCAGGGTGCATAAATCAGTGTGAAGCACCCGTCACCACACCGACTGTGTGCAGTGTGAAGTTAGCAAAACCAGGCAAAAAAATCCTGGTTGTTTTCCAGGTCAAAATACAATTAGACAAATTCCAAACACACACTGCCGATGGCCTGGTCCACATCTTGAGTGATTTTTATTGTTTCCATAGAAGTCAAAACCTTCATTATTGCTTAAGGTAGTCATAGAGGTTTACAGCATGGAAACAGGCCCAACTTGTCCATGCCCGCCCTTCTTTATTTGAGCACTAAGCCAGTCCCAATTGCCCGCGTTTGGCCCATATCCCTCGATGCCCATCTTACCCATGTAACTGTCTAAATGCTTTGTAAAAGGCAAAACCGTACCCGCCTCTCAAGTTTTTAAAGTAAAGCTTTTATTTATTAGTCACAGGTAGGCTTACATTCACATTGCGATGAGGTTACTGTGAAAATCCCCTGGTTGTCACACTCTGGTGCCTGTTCGGGTACACTGAGGGAGAATTTTAGCATGGTCAATTTACCTAACCTGTACATCTTTGGACACTAAGGGACAATTTAGCATGGCCAATCCACCAAGCCTGCACATCTTTGGACACTAAGGGGCAATTTAGCATGGCCAATCCACCTAACCCACACATCTTTGGACACTAAGGGGCAAGGTAGCATGGCCAATCCACCTAACCTGCACACCTTTGGATACTAAGGGACAATGTAGCATGGCCAATCCACCTAACCTGCACATCTTTGGACACTAAGGGACAATTTAGCATGACCAATCCACCTAACCTGCACATCTTTGGACACTAAGGGACAATTTAGCATGGCCAATCCACCTAACCTGCACATCTTTGGATACTAAGGGACAATGTAGCATGACCAATCCACCTAACCTGCACATCTTTGGACACTAAGAGGCAATTTAGCATGGCCAATCCACCTAACCTGCATATCTTTGGACACGAAGGAGCAATTTAGCACGGCCAATCCACCTAACCTGCACATCTTTGGACACTAAGGGACAATTTAGCATGGCCAATCCACCTAACCTGCACATCTTTGGACACTAAGGGACAATTTAGCATGACCAATCCACCTAACCTGCACATCTTTGGACACTAAGAGGCAATTTAGCATGGCCAATCCACCTAACCTGCATATCTTTGGACACGAAGGGGCAATTTAGCACGGCCAATCCACCTAACCTGCACATCTTTGGATACTAAGGGACAATGTAGCATGACCAATCCACCTAACCTGCACATCTTTGGACACTAAGAGGCAATTTAGCATGGCCAATCCACCTAACCTGCATATCTTTGGACACGAAGGGGCAATTTAGCACGGCCAATCCACCTAACCTGCACATCTTTGGACACTAAGGGACAATTTAGCATGGCCAATCCACCTAACCTGCACATCTTTGGACACTAAGGGACAATTTAGCATGACCAATCCACCTAACCTGCACATCTTTGGACACTAAGAGGCAATTTAGCATGGCCAATCCACCTAACCTGCATATCTTTGGACACGAAGGGGCAATTTAGCACGGCCAATCCACCTAACCTGCACATCTTTGGACACTAAGGGGCAATTTAGCATGGCCAATCCACCTAACCTGCACATCTTTGGACACTAAGGGACAATTTAGCATGACCAATCCACCTAACCTGCACATCTTTCGGACTGTGGGAGGAAACCGGAGCACCCGGAGGAAACCCACGCAGACACAGGGGGAGAACGTGCAGACTCCACACAGACAGTGACCCGAAGCCGGGAATCGAACCCGGGTCCCTGGCGCTGTGAGACAGCAGTGTTAATCACTGTGCCGCCCCAATACTGCCTCTGGCAGCTTGTTCCAGACACTCACCACCCTCTGAAAAAATTGCCCCTCTTGTATCTCTCCCCTCTCACTTTAAACTTATGCCCTCTCGTTTTAGATTCCCAACCAAAACACTTCAACCACTGAACAGTGTCCTGTCTCTCTCTCTCTCATCCTCTCCCCCAAGCCAACAAACTGTCCAATATTTATTAGCGATTACTGCGAAGGGTAAAGAGGAAAAAAAGGGAACTGACACATTAAAAATATAAATGGGCGTTTTGGGAAAACCTGTTGCGTGGTGGCTTGGCTTGCACGCCTGCAGTTAAAAGCTCACTGACCTGGAACATTCCCCCAGCAACTCTTGTAAGTGGCCCTTTCTGCACTCTCTCCTTTCCCTCTCTATGAACGGTATGCTTTGTCTGTACAGCACGCAAGAAACAATACTTTTCACATGTATTAACATACAGTGAAAAGTATTGTTTCTTGCGCGCTGTACAGACAAAGCATACCGTTCATAGAGAAGGAAAGGAGAGAGTGCAGAATGTAGTGTTACAGTCATAGCTAGGGTGTAGAGAAAGATCAACTTAATGCGAGGTAGGTCCATTCAAAGTCTGACAGCAGCCGGAAGAAGCTGTTCTTGAGTCGGTTGGTACGTGACCTCAGACTTTTGTACCGTTTCCCCGAAGGAAGAACAAAGAATATTACAGCACAGGAACAGGCCCTTCGGCCCTCCAAGCCTGCACCGACCATGCTGCCCCCGACTGAACTACAACCCCCTACCCTTCCGGGGACCGTATCCCTCTATTCCCATCCTATTCATGTATTTGTCCAGACGCCCCTTAAAAGTCACTATCGTCTCTGCTTCCACTACCTCCCCCCGGCAGCGAGTTCCAGGCACCCACCACCCTCTGTGTAAAAGAACTTGGCCTTGTACATCTCCTTTAAACCTTGCCCCTCGCACCTTAAACCTGTGCCCCCCGAGTAAATGACACTTCCACCCTGGGGAAAAAGCTTCTGACTATCCAGAAGGTGGAAGAGGGAAGGTCTGGGGTGCGTGGGGTCCTTGATTATGCTGGCTGCATGGCGGAGATTCTATGATTCAATCAGCAGGAGGAACTCTTACTGATTTCACCCTTTCCTAACTCAGGAGTCCTAACCACTGACTTGCTATTCCGTCCTCCGTCACGTCTACAAGATAAACCCTTGACAATCCCTGCTGGGTGGGATATTTGATGTAACTGTTTGCGGGAGAAATACCTGGCTATATACACTTACCGGTCCATTACCGTCACTGTGCAGACAGAAATTGTCTAATCAAGTAGGGCGGCACAGTGGGTTAGCACCGCTGCCTCACAGCACCAGGGACCCGGGTTCGATTCCCGGCTTGGGTCACTGTCTGTGTGGAGTCTGCATGTTCTCCCCGTGTCTGCGTGGGTTTTCTCCGGGTGCTCCGGTTTCCTCCCACAGTCCGAAAGACGTGCTGGTTAGGGTGCTAAATTCTCCTTCAGTGTAACCTGAACAGGTGCCGGAGTGTGGGGACGAGGGGAATTTCACACTAACTTCATTGCAGTGTTAATGTAAGCCTATTTGTGACACTAATAAATAAACTTTAACTTTAGAGTTGTGTTAAAAATGTAACTTGCTGAATTTCTCTGTTAGCAATTGGGTGGCGCAGCGGTTCGCGCTGCTGCCTCACAGCGCCAGGGACCCGGGTTCAATTCCGGCCTCGGGTCACTGTCTGTGTGGAGTCTGCACGTTCTCCCTGTGTCTGCGTGGGTTTCCTCCGGGTGCTCCGGTTTCCTCCCACAGTCCAAAGATGTGTAGGTTAGGTGGATTGGCCATGCTAAATTGCCCTTTAGTGTCCAAAGAGTATGGGTTAGGTGGATTGGCCATGCTAAATTGCCCCTTAGTGTCCAAAGATGTGCAGGTTAGGTGGACTGGCCATGCTAAATTGCCCCATAGTGTCCAAAGATGTGCAAGTTAGGTGGATTGGCCATGCTAAATTGCCCTTTAGAGTCCAAAGATCTGCGGGTTATGTGGATTGGCCATGCTAAATTGCTCCTTAGTGTCCAAAGATGTGCAAGTTAGGTGGATTGGCCATGCTAAATTGCCCCTTAGTGTCCAAAGATGTGCAAGTTAGGTGGATTGGCCATGCTAAATTGCCCCTTAGTGTCCAAAGATGTGCAGGTTAGGTGGATTGGCCATGCTAAATTGCCCTTTAGTGTCCAAAGAGTACTGATTAGGTGGATTGGCCATGCTAAATTGCCTCTTAGTGTCCAAAATCGTGCAGGTTAGGTGGATTGGCCATGCTAAATTGTGCTTTAGTGTCCAAAGAGTACTGATTAGGTGGATTGGCCATGCTAAATTGCCCCTTCGTGTCCAAAGATGTGCGGGTTAGGTGGATTGGCCATGCTAAATTGCTCCTTAGTGTCCAAAGAGTATGGGTTAGGTGGATTGGCCATGCTAAATTGCCCCTTAGTGTCAAGGGATTAACAGGGTAAATAAGTGGGATTACGGGAATCGGGACTGGGTGGGATTGTGGTCGGTGCAGACCCGATGAACCAAACGGCCTCCTTCTGCACTGTCAGGATTCTATGATTCTATGAATAAGGCTTTGTGAGGTCAACTTTTAACAAAATTAGCATCCCAAAACTGCATGGTCGTTTTTAAATGATTGACAATATCAATGAACTTGCTGTGTTTCAGGTTCGTGACTCAGTCTGTGGCCTGGCTGGTCAGTGGGTGTGGGACGTACTGAGACCCTCCTCGGTAAGTGTTACTGTGCTCACTCTCACGGGCTGCTTTTTGTAATGCATGTTCAGTACACTCGTGGGTTCAAGCCCCACTCTACAGACTCGGGCAGTTAATTTAGGCGGACACAATGCAGTACCGTGGAAGCTGTGTAATTGTTATAATTTAGGCGTGGGAGGAAATTAGTCCGAGTTCCCACTTTAGATGACTAATGCAGTCGTTTTAAAACAGTGGTACAAGTGGAGGAGTGTTGCAATCTGATCACATTAGGCTCGTCTGTGGAGGGTGGGCACAGAATCGGAGACGCAGCAGCCATTGTGTGCACAGCAAGATCCCACAGGCAGCAGTGAGATAATGACCAGAGAATCTGTTCTGAGTTGGAGTGTCAGTCTCGATTGTGTGCTCAAGGTCTCTCTCCGCAACGGAACATTCCAGTGTTTGGCACCTCACTCGATTAACAATGCAAGGGGGTCTGTAGGTTGTGGAGAGTAGGATAGTCAGCCTAACATCGGGCTGTGGGGAAAACGGTCCATGGTGGAAGATTTAACAGTGGAGCACTTGGAAAAGAGTGGCAGGATCGGACAGTCAGCGTGGATTTACGAAAGGGAAATCATGCTTGACAAATCTACCGGAATTCTTCGAGGATGTAACGAGTAGAGTTGATGAGGGGGAGTCAGTGGATGTAGTTTATTTGGACTTTCAGAAGACTTTCGACAAGGTCCCACATCAGAGATTAACGTGTAAAATTAAAGCACTTGGAATTGGAGGGAGTGTTCATCAGATATAGGAGCAGAATGAGGCCATTCAGCCCATCGAGTCCACTCCGCCATTCGATCGTGGCTGATATGCTCCTCATCCCCATTTTCCTGCTTCTCCCCATAACCCTTCAACCCATTCCCAATTAAAAATCTATCTAACTCCTCCTTAAATTTACTCACTGTCCCAGCTCCCACCGCTCTTTGGAGCAGCGAATTCCACAGATTCACAACCCCTTTGGGAGAAGTAGTTTCTCCTCCAACTCTGTTTTAAATTTGCTGCCCCTTATCCTAAGACTATGACCTCTCGTCCCAGAATGCCCCACAAGAGGAAGCATCCGCTCCACGTCTACTTGATCCAGACCTTTTATCATCTTGTATACCTCAATTTGATCTCCCCTCATTCTTCTAAATTTCAGAGAGTGTCGGCCTAAACTGTTCAATCTCTCTTCACACGACAAACCCCTCATCTCTGGAATCAATCCAGTGAACCTCCTCTGAACTGCCTCCAATGTCACTACATCTTTCCCCAAATAAGGGGACCAAAACTGTGCAGAATACCCCAGGTGCAGCCTCACCAATGCCTTGTATAGTTGCAGCAATACTTATTTACCTTTATATTCTATTCCTTTAGCTATAAATGTCATTGAGAAATTGTACTGAGTAAGTGCCATTGATTTGATTTGATTTGATTTATTATTGTCACATGTATTAACATACAGTGAAAAGTATTGTTTCTTGCGCTCTATACAAAGCATACCGTTCATAGAGAAGGAAAGGAGAGGGTGCAGAATGTAGTGGTACAGTCATAGCTAGGGTGTAGAGAAAGATCAGCTTAATGCGAGGTAGGTCCATTCAAAAGTCTGACGGCAGCAGGGAAGAAGCTGTTCTTGAGTCGGTCGGTACGTGACCTCAGACTTTTGTATCTTTCTCCCGAAGGAAGAGGGTGGAAGAGAGAATGTCCGGGGTGCGTGGGGTCCTTGATTATGCTGGCTGCTTTGCCGAGGCAGCGGGAAGTGTAGACAGAGTCAATGGATGGGAGGCTGGTTTGCGTGATGGATTGGGCTACATTCACGACCTTTTGTAGTTCCTTGCGGTCTTGGGCAGAGCAGGGGCCCATACCAAGCTGTGATACAACCAGAAAGAATGCTTTCTATGGTGCATCTGTAAAAGTTGGTGAGAGTCGTAGCTGACATGCCAAATTTCCTTAGTCTTCTGAGAAAGTAGAGGCGTTGGTGGGGCTTTCTTAACTATAGTGTCGGCATGGGGGGGACCAGGACAGGTTGTTGGTGATCTGGACACCTAAAAACTTGAAGCTGTCGAAGTGTATTGAGAAAACCGATTGGCAGACAAGAAACAAAGAGTCGGAATAAACAGATCATTTTCCAAATGGCAGGCAGTGACTAGTGGAGTACCGCAGGATTCAGTGCTGGGACCCCAGGGCAGCCTGTACCTGTTCTTCCCTTGCTACCCAGGTATCTGGAGAGGGTGGATAAACTGGGACTTTTTTCTCTGGGGCGTAGGAGGCTGAGGGGTGATCTTATAGAGGTCTATAAAATAATGAGGGGCGTAGATCAGCTAGATAGTCAACATCTTTTCCCAAAGGTCAGGGAGTCTAAAACTAGAGGGCATAGGTTTAAGGTGAGAGGGGAGAGATACAAAAAGGGTCCAGAGGGGCAATTCTTTCACACAGAGGGTGGTGAGTGTCTGGAACGAGCTGCCAGAGGTAGTAGTAGAGGCGGGTACAATTTTGTCTTTTAAAAAGCATTTAGACAGTTACGTGGGTACGATGGGTATAGAGGGATATGGGCCAAATGCGGGCAATTGGGGGTTAGTTTAGGGGTTTTTAAAAAAAAGGGGGCGGCATGGACAAGTTGGGCCGAAGGGCCTGTTTCCGTGCTGTAAACCTCTATGACTCTATCTGGATTGGTCCGGCAGCATACCAGGGCGTGAAGTCTGGAATGAAGAGTGGGCAGAGAAGAGGGGGTGCAGAATGGGAAGAGTTGGGGAGCTGGGGAATTTGGGGGTTGCAGTGACGTAACCGGGGCTGCCCGTGTGTGGAACGTGGAGTTGGGTTGATAAAGTCGTCAAAGCAAAAAACAAAATTACAGGAGAGACTGGAATTAAGAAAAGAACGGAATTATGCAGGAACCTGAGCAGAGCAATGTGGGATTCAGCACTCGGCAGAATGCAGATCTGGTAGAGTAAGCAGCCAGCGCAAGGTGCAGTGCGTCACTACAGTGGGCGGCACGGTAGCACAGTGGGTTAGCACTGCTGCTTCACAGCTCCAGGGACCTGGGTTCGATTCCCGGCTCGGGTCACTGTCTGTGTGGAGTTTGCACATTCTCCTCGTGTCTGCGTGGGTTTCCTCCGGGTGCTCCGGTTTCCTCCCACAGTCCAAAGATGTGCGGGTTAGGTTGATTGGCCACGCTAAAATTGCCCTGAGTGTCCTGGGATGCGTAGGTTAGAGGGATTAGTGGGTAAATATGTAGGGATATGGGGGTAGGGCCTGGGTGGGATTGTGGTCGGTGCAGACTCGATGGGCAGAATGGCCTCTTTCTGTGCTGTAGGGTTTCTGAGATTTCTAAGAGGAAAACTGAAGCTTCGGGCTGGACTAGAATTCTAACTAGCAGGCTTCAGTGTACGGCAAAGGTCAGAAAAAGAGATACCGTCAGAAAGAGAGCAAACTCCAGAGCGCTGAACTTTCTGACCGTCTTGTTATGGCGCCGTTTGCATCTTGTCCTCTCTTGAAGTAGTTGATGTTCCCCACACTTAATGTCCATCGCGCCCTTTTCTGCAGAGCTGGCCATTAGGAACAGAAACACTTCTTACCAGGACATTCCATTTGATTTGATCTGATTTGATTTATTATTGTCACATGCTATTAACATACAGTGAAAAGTATTGTTTCTTGCGCGCTACACAAAGCATACCATTCATAGAGAAGAAAAGGAGAGGGTGCAGAATATAGTGTTATAGTCATAGCGAGGGTGTAGAGAAAGATCAACTTAATATATTTTTGATTTGATTTATTATTGTCACATGTATTGGGATACATTGAAAAGTATTGTTTCTTGCGCTCTATACAAAGCATACCGTTCATAGAGAAGGAAAGGGGAGAGTGCAGAATGTAGTGTTACAGTCACAGCTAGGGTGTAGAGAAAGATCAACTTAATGCAAGGTAGGTCCATTCAAAAGTCTGACAGCAGCAGGGAAGAAGCTGTTCTTGAGTCGGTCGGTACGTGACCTCCGACTTTTGTATCTTTTTCCCGACGGAAGAAGGTGGAAGAGAGAATGTCCGGGGTGCGTGGGGTCCTTAATTATGCTGGCTGCTTTTCCCCGAGGCAGCGGGAAGTGTAGACAGAGTCAATGGATGGGAGGCTGGTTTGCGTGATGGATTGGGCTACATTCACGACCTTTTGTAGTTCCTTGCGGTCTTGGGCAGAGCAGGAGCCCCATACCAAGCTGTGATACAACCAGAAAGAATGCTTTCTATGGGGCATCTGTAAAAGTTGGTGAGAGTCGTAGCGGACATGCCAAATTTCCTTAGACCTGAGATCATTGGTCAGTGAAGCCACGTCCCTGTTGTGTGCAGAGACACGAGTCTATGTAGCTTTGAACCACGTAAAGTTTATTTATTAGTCACAAGTAAGGCTTACATCAACGCTGCAATGAAGTTACTGTGAAATTCTCCCAGTCGCCACACTCTGGCGCCTGTTCGGGTTACACTGAGGGAGAATTTAGCACGGCCGATGCGCCCCAACCCACACATCTTTGGACACTAAGGGGCAAGTTCTAACCTACACATCTTTCGGACTGCGGGAGGGAATCGGAGCACCCGGAGGAAACCCACGCAGACACGGGGAGAATGTGCAGACTCCGCACAGACAGTGACCCGAGCCGGGAATCGAACCCGGGTCCCTGGCGCTGTGAGGCAGCAGCGCTAACCCACTGTGCCACCGTGTAAATGGCATGTTGGCCTTCATAGCATGGAGATTCGAGTACAGGAACAGGGATGTCTGGCTGCAATTATAGCAGGCCTTTGTGCGCAGTTTTGGTCTCTTTATCTGAGGAAGGATGTCCTTGCTATAGAGGGAGTGCAGCACCGTGTCGCCCCATGTGGCATTTACCCAGGGAATCAGAGACCCTCATTTAAAGTGAGCGGTGTTTGAGAACTGGAGACAATTGCAGTGTGTTGTTTCTGCCAGTGAGACTTCCAGGCAGTGTGTAGTGCGGTATTCTGCTGTTGGGTGAGATCCGTGTTGGGTGAGATCCGTGCAGGCAGTTGTGTTTATGCAGCAGGTAAAATCATGAGGCCCCCAAGTCTGGAGGCAGCTCACTCCAGGGTAACTACGACAGACAATGCTGATGGCCTTACTGGCATCCTGATGATGAGGAAACACTGTTTTAATCATCTCTGTGCTGGGCGTAACATTTTGTGTTACTTGTTATGAATAAAATGGGGCCAGGCCATGGCTTGCACAGGGAATTCGAGTTGTCGGCGTTGGACTGGGGTGGGCACGGTAAGAAGTCTAACACATAAGGGCGGCACGGTAGCACAGTGGTTAGCACTGCTGCTTCACAGCGCCAGGGACCCGGGTTCGATTCCCGGCTCGGGTCACTGTCTGTGTGGAGTTTGCACATTCTCCTCGTGTCTGCGTGGGTTTCCTCCGGGTGCTCCGGTTTCCTCCCACAGTCCAAAGATGTGCGGGTTAGGTTGATTGGCCATGCTAAAAATTGCCCCTTAGTGTCCTGAGATGCGTAGATTAGCGGGTAAAATATGTCGGGATATGGGTTGGGGCCTGGGTGGGATTGTGGTTAGTGCAGACTCGATGGGCCGAATGGCTTCTTTCTGCACTGTAGGGATTCTATGATTTCTATGAACACCAGGTTAAAGTCCCAACAGGTTTATTTGGAAGCACGAGCTTTCGGGACGCTGCCTCTCCACTCACCTGGTGAAGGAGCAGCGCTCCGAAAGCTCCAAATAAACCTGTTGGCCTTCAACCTGGCGTTGTGAGACTTCTTAATTTTTGGAAGGTTAGTGGTTGACGGATACTCTCCAGTTACATAAAACATCAAAGTACGTTTTCAGGTGGCTGCCTGGTCATGATTCATCGCTGGTTGGAATTAATTTTACCCATTGTCAGAGCAATGTTATTGTTAAAAGACCCTGGAACAATGTGGGGAATCGAATTGTAATTCCCCGACATTCTCTGAATCTCTACCTGTGCAGCTCTCGCAGTGCGGCCAAGCTCCAGGCATCAATTAAAGATTTATTATTTTCCGATTTCTGCACAAGGACTGAGAATACTGACAGGAAAATTATAGTCCGAATCCCCACATTATTCCACCCCCATGGATTAACACAATGTGGAGGAGCACTCTCTCTCTCTTCAATAATTTATGCTCGTCAGGGTAAGAAAAATCAAGGGCCTGGAAATGGAAGAGTTTACATTTTGCAAACCCAATGTCAATAACATTCTTTCCTTCTCGGCGTGGGTTAGTGTTTCCTATTTGAATGTACGTACTCCTATCTTTAGTGGGTATGCGTGAGTGATGTCAGCGGGAGAGTGGATTTTAGCGGGTTTAGTCACGAGGGATCTGTGTAACTGGCCGTCTGCAGTTCTGAATCCATGTTGTAGTGTTTCGATAAGTTCTTTAACTTTCCACTTAAATTCCAAATATTGTTTGCAGAAGACAGCCATTTAGACCGAGGTAGGCTAAACTAGCAAGGGCAAAAAACCCCCCCAGCATAAACCTGCCTTCCAGCCTTTGGTCCACAATTTATTTCAGCATTTCAACATCGAGTCGTTACGTCACAGAACGGGACTGCACTCTATACAACACCCCAGTCAATTCCACCCTCCCCATCATCGCCCCATAGCCCTGGAATTTAATTCCTTCAAATGCCTCTCTATCCGTTCTGTGTTCCAAGTCCTTCACCCATCGGTTAACGTGAATAGTTTTCTTTGTTCGCTTATCCAAAACTGCTGTAACATTCTACACTTCTATCTAATCTCTCCTCAATCTCCATTCCTCGAAAGCATGTTTTAAAAATGGGGTGAGTAAAAATGATTCCTTTCAGATGATGAGAACCTGACCAGCCCCCCCCCCACTTTCCCCCCCCCACACTTTCCCCTCCCCCACTTTCCCCTCTCCCCCTCCCCCCTCCCCGTCCCCCCCTCCCCCCTCTCCCTCCCCCCTCCCCCACTCCCCCCTCCCTCCCCCTCTCCCCCCTCCCCCTCTCCCCCCTCCCCTCCCCCTCTCCCCTCCCCTCCCCCTCTCCCCTCCCCTCTTTCCCTCACCCCTTTCCCCTCCACTCCTTTCCCCTCCACCCCTTTCCCCTCCCCCCTTTTCCACTTCCCCTACTGTGGTAAACCACTGTTAGCTTATTGCCTGTGTGTGTGTGTGTGTGTGACATGCCTGGACCTGCCCCTGCCGGCCCTGCCTGAGACTCCTCCCCCCCGGTCCAGGTATTTAGGTGGCTGCTCCCCACCCCCTGCCTCAGTCTCTGGACCAGTTCATCGGCATGGGTGTGCCCCAAGTCTTTTGCTAATAAAAGCCGATTTGTTCTTGCATACAAACTAGTCTTTGCTCGATTGATAGTGCATCACCTACCCCCTTTCCCCTCCCCCTTCCCCTCCCCCTTTCCCCTCCCCCTCACCCCTCTCCCCTCCCCCTCCTCCCTCCACTTCCCCCCTCCCCTCCCCTTCCCCTCTCCGCCTCCCCTTCCCCCCTCCCACCAACCCTTTCCCCCCTCCCCTCCACTTCCCCCCTCCCCCTGCCCTTTCCCCTTCCCCTCCTCCCCTTCACCCTCCCCTCCTACCTCTCCCCTTCCCCCTCCCATTCCCCCCTCCCCCTCCCCTTTCCCACCCCCTCCCCCTCCGCTTCCCCCCTCCTCCTCCCCTTCCCCCTCCCCTTCCCCGCTCCCCTCCCCTTCCCCCTCCCCTTCCCCCCTCCCCTTCCCCCTCGCGTTCCCCCTCCCCCTTCCCCTCCCTCTCCCCCTCCCCTTCCCCCCTCCCCTTCTCCTCCCCCACCCCCTCCCCTCCCCTTGCTCCTCCCCCTCCTCTTCCCCTCCCCCTCCTCTTCCCCCTCCCCCTCCTCTTCCCCCTACCCCTTCTCTTCCCCCCACTCCCTCCCCTTCCCCCCTCCACCGTCCCCTTCTCCTCCCCCTCCCCCTCCCCTCCCCCTTTTCCCCCCTCCCCTTCCCCCTCCCCTTCCCTTTCCCCCCTCCTCCTCCCCTCACCCCCTCCCCCTCCCCTCTCCCACTCCCCCCTCCCCTCTCCCACTCCCCCCTCCCCTCTCCCACTCCCCCCTCCCCTCTCCCACTCCCCCCTCCCCCTCCCATCTCCCACTCCCCCCTCCCCTCTCCCACTCCCCCCTCCCCTTCCCCTCTCCCTCCCCCCTCCCCTTCTCCCCTTGCTCCTCCCCCTCCTCTTCCCCCTCCCCTCCTCTTCCCCCCACTTCCCCTCCCCCCACTTCCCCTCCCTCCTTCCCCCTCTCCCCTGACCCCCTCTCCC